>NW_020664931.1:6516539-6582606 GCF_002925995.2 Terrapene triunguis
TATTTGATTGATAATATACTGTACCAGAAAAATAAGCTATCAGATTTAACAGCGGATGTATTTTTTCCAGAATGACCACGTATTCATTTCAGTATAATATTTCTTAAAAGATAACTTGTATAGTTCAATATTTATAATGTATTCTATGCCTAAAACTTTAATTGAGTGACACCTCCAATCTCAGGTTGTGCTTATTGAAAGGAGGGGACATTTTGTGAGAATTAATTGGGTTTATGGATTAGCCAACTAAGAATGAGGTTTTAATGTATGTGTTTAAATTAAAAGAGCATTTCTGGGATTATGGATGGAAAGATAAAGCACATTTTTTCCAACTATCCTAATATCACCTTCCGTTCTGAGCTTTTGTGTTCTAATCTTAAATATTTGGTGCATATACAAATAATATCTGCTAATGCATGTGCAACTGATTTTCAGGGTTACCCAGACTTAGGAGGATGAAACACCTCCTTACCATAACTGACAAAATACACTTACAGCTGTGTATATACTAATGCTGAGACTTCCACGTTCAAATTGAGAATAATTATGGCTGGAGACAGGGCAGGATCCAAAAAGGGGGGAGGACAGAGATCTCCTGCTGCCACCCTGGGGGCAGCTGTGGGAACCTTGTGCAATTTAGAACATTGTTAGTGATACTCTAATTATATAGAATCATAGAATATCAGGGTTGGAAGGGACCTCAGGAGGTCATCTAGTCCAACCCCCTGCTCATGGCAGGACCAATCCCCAACTAAATCATCCCAGCCAGGGCTTTGTCAAGCCTGACCTTAAAAACCTCTAAGGAAGGAGATTCCACCATCTTCCTAGGTAACCCATTCCAGTGCTTCACCACCCTCCTAGTGAAAAAGTTTTTCCTAATATCCAACCTAAACCTCCCCCACTGCAACTTGAGACCATTACTCCTTGTTCTGTCATCTGGTACCACTGAGAACAGTCTAGATCCATCCTCTTTGGAACCCCCTTTCAGGCAGTTGAAAGCAGCTATCAGATCCCCCCTCATTCTTCTCTTCTGCAGACTAAACAATCCCAGTTTCCTCAGCCTCTCCTCATAAGTCATGTGCTCCAGCCACCTAATCATTTTTGCTTCCCTCTGCTGGACTCTTTCCAATTTTTCCACATCCTTCTTGTAGTGTGTGGCCCAAAACTGGACACAGTACTCCAGATGAGGCCTCACCAATGTTGAATAGAGGGGAATGATCATGTCCCTCCATCTACTGGCAATGCCCCTACTTATACAGCCCAAAATGCTGTTAGCCTTCTTGGCAACAAGGGCACACTGTCAACTCATATTCAGCTTCTGGTCCACTGTAACCCCTAGGTCCTTTTCTGCAGAACTGCTGCCTAGTCATTCGGTCCCTAGTCTGTAGTAGTGCATGGGATTCTTCCGTCCTAAGTGCAGGACTATGCACTTGACCTTGTTGAACCTCATCAGGTTTCTTTTGGCCAATCCTCTAATTTGTCTAGGTCCCTCTGTATCCTATCCCTACCCTCCAGCATATCTACCACTCCTCCCATTTTAGTGTCATCTGCAAACTTGCTGAGAGTGCAGTCCACGCCATCCTCCAGATCATTAATGAAGATATTGAACAAAACCGACCCCAGGACTGACCCTTGGGGCACTCCGCTTGATACCGGCTACCAATTAGACATGGAGCCATTGATCACTACCCGTTGAGCCCGATGATCTAGCCAGCTTTCAATCCACCTTATAGTCCATTCATCCAGCCCATACTTCTTTAACTTGCCGGCAAGAATACTGTGGGAGACCGTATCAAAAGCTTTGCTAAAGTCAAGGAATAACACATCCACTGCTTTCCCCTCATCCACAGAGCCAGTTATCTCCTCATAGAAGGCAATTAGGTTAGTCAGGCATGACTTGCCCTTGGTCAATCCATGCTGACTGTTCCTGATCACTTTCCTCTCCTCTAAGTGCTTCAGAATTGATTCCTTGAGGACCTGCTCCATGATTTTTCCAGGGACTGAGGTGAGGGTGACTGGCCTGTAGTTCCCCAGATCCTCCTTCTTCCCTTTTTTAAAGATGGGCACTACATTAGCCTTTTTCCAGTCATCTGGGACCTCCCCTGATCGCCATGAGTTTTCAAAGATAATGGCCAATGGCTCTGCAATCACATCCCCCAACTCCTTTAGCACCCTCGGATGCAGCGCATCCGGCCCCATGGATTTGTGCTCATCCAGCTTTTCTAAATAGTCCCCATAATGGTTCCCTGAGGGTCTGTTCTGCCAATCCAGGATCACTGGTGCATGAAGTGCTCTGGCCTTCATCCCATAAACTGAGGAGCTATGACCAGGTGGTATAGGACAGCCATGTTGGCTTTATGCTAGCTGGCTATTCCCCTATGCAAGGGGAATCATCAACTGTCTGTGTAAGCCAGAATGGTACAAAAAAGATGGAGAGGGGCCAAGGTTTTAATCCAAGATAGTAAAACTTTCAGCCCCATCTGGCCCAATAGTCTATTGCCAGCAAGTCTCACTGCTGTGCAATAGATCAGAGTTGAGGTCCCAAGAGTCCCAAGGTTTCAGGATTAAGTTGTAATACTGAGAGGGGTTCTCCCACCAGGGCAGGTAATTCACCTCCCTGAGAGGCAGTAGTAGCTAGGTTGATGGAAGAATTCTTCTGTCAATCTGGCACTGTCTGTACTGGGGTTAAGTAAGTCTACGTCTCTCAGGGGTGTGGATTTTTATGCTGATGTAAATTTCCAGTGTGGACCAGCCCTGAGAGTGTGTACTCAATCCTCAGTGTCAGAAAGCCAGTTGCAGCAGAGTCAGTCTCTTAGCAACACACTGGGCACAGCTGATCCTGCAGGGGCTGCCTGATTGACTGCACTTACTGACTGGTGGAGGGGTGGAACTAAGCTACTACTTGTCCCAGCAGCAACCAGAGCTTGCTGGCTGCTTAGTGTGTTCCAAGTACATTAGATCCTGCTTCCTGCTCATGCTCAGCGTGCTATTGTCCCACTTCAGTTCCTGCACTTCTCCATCCTTGACACCCCTAGCTCCAATCCCCGGCTCCACTTCCCGACCACGTCCTCGGCTCATCCACTGGCTCTGGCATTCTGCTTCTGATCCCTGCATCTGACCTTCAGCTCCGCTCTTGCCTACACTGCCAGGTGTCCCAGTGCCCTGATTCTTGACTCCGGCTCTGCCCCACTCTAAACTCCAGGCCTTGCCACCCCCTTGGTTATGACCATTAGGATCGACTGCTCACATCCCATTTGTGATCCTGACAGCCAGAAAGGAAGAAGATCTTCCTTCTGCAAAATCCTCAGTGACACCTGAACAGGCCAAATAAGGAATTATATTTTGAAGAATCCCAGAACATAAGTCCCTTTCAGGGACAATACTATCAGCCAATCTATGTGGATTAATATATTTTGATTTCTTCTTCCTACTCCCTGTTCTACTTGCTAGATAAATTCTATATCTAGCTTTATTGAGATTATTCTGATCAAGAATACTCTCCATGCTTTGAAAAGGAAAACAGATTCAAGCATTCGAGGTGCACGAATGAAATTTTGGAATAAGACCACCAACACACTAAGCTAAACAAGAGGATATCTTTTTAAAAGTTGAGAAAAACACCAGACATCAGAATCTGCCCTGTATAAGTGTCATTATGTCAAACTTAAGTGTTTCAGCAAAACTCCCCAAGAGGATGAAACCTATGTAAGCAAAGAAAGCACTTTAGAACCTCAGAGTTACAAACACCAGAGTTATGAACTGACCAGTCAACCATACATCTCATTTGGAACCGGGAGGACACAATCAGGCAGCAGCAGAAACCAAAAAAAACAAAAAAAAACAAAACCCAAAACCAAAAACCGAAAAAGTAAATATAGTACACTACTGTGTTACATGTAAACTACTAAAAAAAGGGGGGGGGGAGAAGCAGCATTTTTCTTCTGCACAGTAAAGTTTCAAAGCTGTATTAAGTCAGTGTTCAGATGTAAACTTTTGAAAGAACCATAACGTTTTGTTCAGAGTTACGAACAACCTCCATTCCCAAGCTGTTTGTAACTCTGAGGTTCTACTGTACTGTGAGTGGTAAACAAATTAAATTAGGTCTGTCAATTAATCACAGTTAATGCCTGTGATTATGTGAAAACAAAATTAATGTGTTAATTTTTTTAACATGTTAATCACATATGTCTGGGCGGGGAGGGAGGCATCGGCGGCTAGGGGCTGAAGCCCCAGCCTGGAGCTCCAGAAGTGGGGTGGAGGGGGAAGTCCAAGCAGGGCTGGAGTCCTGCACTCTGAGCGGAGCTGAAGCCTGGATCCCCAAGGACCGAGTGGGACTGAAGCCTGGATCCCTGAGTGGGGCTGAAGTTCTGAGGGGGGCTGTAGCCTGGAGGCTTGAGCTAGGCTGAAGCTCCAAATCCCACACTCCAAGAGGGGCTGAAGCCTAGAGTCCCGAGCAGGGCTGAAGCTCAGAGTCCCCAGCTGGGCTGAAGCCCAGAGCTCAGTGCTCCAAGCCCTCCGCTCTGAGTGGGGCTGAAGAAAGGGGGTCACAATTTTTTCTAGTAGCAGGGTGACCATTTTTTTAAAGTCCAAATGGGGTCACCAGCACAAAATTTTGAGAAACACTGCCATAGAGAATAGGGGTCTGGTGAGCTCAGTCATTCTGCACCAGCCTCTCCTCCCGTGCCGCATGCCGAGTCTCTGAGGTAAAACTCCATCCTCCCTTGCAAACAAGGGCTCACCCAGTTGAAGGGAGTTATGTAAAAATAATAATTCTATATTTGAAAGGTGCACTTTCATGATAAAAAGCAACAGAGAGTCCTGTGGCACCTTTAAGACTAACAGATGTATTGGAGCATAAGCTTTCGTGGGTAAAGAGAATCTCTTTTTCATGATAAAGAGATTGCACTACAGTACTTGTATGAGGTGAACAGAAAAATACTATTTCTTTTGTTTATCCTTTTTACAGTGGAAATATTTGTAATAAAAATAATGATATAAAGTGAGCACTGTACACTTTGTATTCTGTGTTGTAATTGAAATCAATATATTTGAAAATGTAGAAAACACTCAAAATATTTAAATAAGTGGTATTCTATTATTGTTTAACAGTGCAATTAAAACTGTGATTAATTGCAATTTTTTTAAAATCTCATGATTAATCGTGATTAATTTTTTTAATCGTTTGACAGCCCTAAATTAAATTCATCTTCCTTGGCTGTCTCACTTTTACCTCTTACTGCTTATAATAAACACCAGCCAAAGCTTTTATTCATCCTAACACAGCCTGAGAATGAATTATAGCCAGGTGCAAGTGAGAAAACAGCATTCAGCCTGCATTATCTATTAATGCTCATGACACTGTCACTAAGTAGGCAACAAGGTCATGATGCCCCTATATGCTCTCTATTTAGAAACCTAACAACAGGGCTTGAAAGTTCCCCTTGCTCAATCACCCCATGTAAGTAAAAGGCTTGTCCTAGTGTGGCAAGGGAACCTATACTATCCATTGCAGCAGAATTTAAGGTTTCATTTATAATAAAATAAGTATTTAGCCCTTAGGCTTGTGAAGACAAACTGCTGTGCAAATGTGAACTAAATATAAACTAATGTATTTTCATCATCTTGAGTCTGCAGAAAGCCAGCTGCAGTGCCTCAGTGGCTGCTCATTGCTTTGGCAAGCAGCAGCAGTCAAACTAACAAGGGCCTGGTCAGTTTTGCTATTGCTATAAGGAACCCTGTGAGCTCCAGTGAGTACAGAAGTGAACACTACTCTTCCTCCCCTTGAAGCAGCAGCCAAGAGGAGATGTAGAGTAGCAGAAACTGTCTCTATGCTCAGTAGCTAGAAAGCTCTGTGGGAGGGATAGCATAGCAAAGAGTCTCTCTTTTTCCATCAACATTCTTCTTAATTTTAAAAAACAAAAGATCTCTTTGTATCAGAGAAAATGGAAGAAATCTAACAGAAGTTGAGCCTTTTATTGGGCCAAATACCCTCAATCATAAATGTAAGTATAATAAATATAACACACTGCATCACTCAGCAATTACTCTGTCACACTTCTATTACTAACAAACCATTTTTCAGCATATCAAAATGCAATAATGTTCCAATATGTGTGAATTATTTAATGTTACTGTGCTGCATATATAAGATAATATCTTTTAGTGGATCAACTTCTGTTGGTGCAAGAGACAAGCATTCAAGCTACACACAGTGCTTGTCTCTTTCACCAACAGAAGTTGGTCCACTAAAAGATATTACCTCAACCACCCTGTCTCTCCAATATCCTGGGACCAACATGGCTATAAGTACACTGCATGTATAACACAGATAAGGAATCAATGACCGGGAGCACATTAAATGTAATGAATGTTGAATAAAATCAAAATTATGACGACAATTCTATTTAAGTTCAATGCTTGAAATTTTAAATAATAATTGGTTGTGAAGTTCTTAGAAGCTGGAAAATAGAACTCAATTTTGTAACAATAGATTGTTGATTTAATACAAAAACTGAATCTTAAAGTTATGTTCCTCAATTTCAGAGAAACAGAAGCTACAGGTGAATGGAATCAAATGTCAGAAGCTATTAAAACACTGAAAGCCTTAACTGACTTGATCTCTTCAAAGCTGCTTTCAAAGGCGATATCATCACAAAGGTACAGAAGAAGCAACATCTATAAAGACTTTACAGTGCACTCTCAGAGTTACTGCGCTAACCATACCTTTGACCACTCCTAGGGCAGGTCCACACTGGGGCGGGGGATCGATCTAGGAAACGCAACTTCAGCTACGAGAATAGCGTAGCTGAAGTCGACGTTTCCTAGATCGAACTAAATTTACTTACTTCAGGTCCACGCGGCGCAGGCAGGCTCCCCCGTCGACAGCGCTTCCTCCTCTCGGCGAGCAGGAGTTCCGCAGTCGACGGGGGAGCGCTTCTGGGATCGATTTATCGCGTCCAGATGAGACGCGATAAATCGATCCCAGAAGATCGATCTCTACCCGCTGAATCAGGCGGGTAGTGTGGACCAGCCCCTAGTCTCTTTGAGTGCAACCCCTCTCATACCGCAGGCCCCGGGTACTAAATGTGATTACCTCAGCAGGCTCCAGTTATGTTCAGTACCTGCAGTTCATAGATTCATAGATTATAAGGCCAGAAGGGACACTGTGATCATCGACGCTGACTTCCTTCATAACACAGGCCATGGCACTTCTCTATTGGAACAACAGCATATTTTTTAGAAAAACATCCAATCTTGATTTAAAATCTTCCAGTGATGGAGAACTCACCACAACCCTGGGTAAGTTGTTCCAATGGTTAATTACCCACTCCTTCAGGACCTGTTGCCTCTTTTCCACCTCAGTATGTTCTCCCTGGGAATTGTTCATCCACTAGTCCACCCCATCTCTCTCTCTCCACACAATCCTTTTTACCATTAAGTATCCGTTTGATCTTTAGACTCCCAGCCTTGTCAAAGCAGCTATGTAACTTCGGGCTGAAGTTTAGAAGTAGGCCGTTGTCTTGTAATTGCTCCCTGAGTGTTTGTTGGGAGGTTGTTTATCTAGAGCCATTTCTGCTTGTTTTTCCAACAGCCCCCAATTAAACTAGACCAAGACATTTGTTACCTCTGACC
Organism: Terrapene triunguis; assembly: GCF_002925995.2. Taxonomy (NCBI): domain Eukaryota; kingdom Metazoa; phylum Chordata; order Testudines; family Emydidae; genus Terrapene; species Terrapene triunguis. The sequence goes on from NW_020664931.1 coordinate 6,524,172, forward strand.
CCTTTGTGGCCTCCCCACTCACTGTCTGAGGCCTCCAGCCATCACCTTTCTTGGGGGTGAGGGAGACCTCACATTCCCGTCCCTCCAGACCAGGGATTTAGGCTACAATTTCTCCTGACCTTCACTGTGATTGCCAAGTTCTATTACCTCCTAGGGGCTATAACAGGGTTTACCAGCTAGCCATTACATTATTTATTATTAAATAAAGCCATGCATGTATTTAGAACAAAATCATTATAGAGAAAGCACATCTTGAAAACAATAAACAGCTTATATGCCTATCTAAGCTGACCAGGTGTCACCCACCTTCACATGGAGATGCTGGTAGGTTTCAAAGTCCTTCAAACCCTTCCAGCAGTGTTTTGCACTCTTGGTGAAAGTCTCCTGTCAGTTCTTGGATCGAGTAAGGATGACCCGTCCCCACTCCCCCCAGAAGCAAGCTGCCCATTTTATACAATTCTTGGTTCTTTGCTGGGCCTCTGGAACCTGGTCAAAACCAGTAAGTATACGCAATGGTATTTCTGCCACCTTTATTTACTTGTCTAGACATCTGCGGTAATTACCCCCAGTGGTGTTAGTTCTCGATAGTTCATTCTTGCTTAAGTGACTTCCCCATCATCACTGCATTGCATATCTTATTAACCTCTTCAAACCCAGACAGTAACAATACAAGTGAGACAGGAAAACTGAGTTATACATATCCTTTCATAATAATAAATCAGAAGTTTCCCAGTTCTCCACAACATTCATACAGGCAAGTCTAACAACACATCATAACTATACACTAACTTTACTTCACTGACCAGGTCACATACAGTATTCATAATATTATTGACAGATCAGTATTCTTAAATTTTTCAAGAGCAGCTCCATGTCTGCTACATTAATGACTTAAATTACTTATATTTTAAATTATTTGCATTATTAAAATCATTTTACTCTAAAAGGGAACAAAACCATCAAGCTTGCTAGGGTATGCTGCTAAAAATCAACTTCTTTGTCAACTAGTTTCAGAAGTCCTTCCATAGAAGTCTGATTGCTACGACTGTACTAGAAAATGGGAAAACAACCCCCCGCTTTCCCCTGAAAAAAACCCAATATCAAAATATTAGTAGAGATAGCCTATTTCCGCTGAAACTTTCAGTCTTAACATAAATGTCTCAGGCTTAAACTGGAATTCTATAAAGAGAAAGGAAATTCACTTCTCACAGCTATATATTCCAAAATGTCTACAAAACAGCAGGCAGACAGTGTAATGTCCTTAAACCAACAATGCATGGGAGATCTATTGGAGACAAATTTACCTGAAACATCATGGCTTAATTTAGCTTGATTATCACAGTAATTTGCTGCAAGTTTCAAAAAGTGCTGATCAATTTTAGCTCAAAATAGAGTGGAATGTTATGCTAATTGCTAAATCAGAGGTTTAATCTAGGTCCCACTTAAAAGCAGATTTGTAAAACTATCATTAAGAACTTGTTAGATCAGACACAAGAGTAACATTCAAAGCAGTGAACAGGCATAATTTAAATAAATTCAGATACTGTTACATATACAACATTCCACTGGGGGTAAATCTGGCTTGTACCAGGGATGCTGAACTCCATACTATGAACAATCACATCTTTTTACATATCTGTATACAATAGCAGTCAGCTGCCCAATGAGCTCAAGAGTTAAGTTGAACATAAGCACACAAAAATTTGGTAGTGGGGTTCATACACTCAGGATCCGCACACAAAGGGATCCTTCCTTCTGGGTGTGGATATCCCACTCCATGTGTGCCAAGAGGGAGTCAACCACTTGTGCAGCATGCTTCTTCCCCATCCCTACAAATGGACTTCCATAGGTCCAGGAGCTACTTGTCAAATGGGTAAAGGGAATGGACTCACATCACTTCCCCGAATCACACTCTGACTCTACCAGTTAATTAATCCAATTGGGGCTTAATTGTCTTTCGTTTTTCTCACCTCATCCCCTTCCTGTACAGCAGAAGCCCCCTTAAAGGTGAACAGCCCAGGTTCAGGCACAGACTGGGGAAACCCTGATAACTTTCTCTAATAGAGCCATACTGTTAGAGAGCTGGAGAGAGCAGGAGGTTATTAAAGCCACTGCAGAGGCACATGGCTTCTGCGGGGTAGGCTATCGGATTCCCTGACTTACAAGTGGCTATGGAGGGATCTATGGTTTCTGGGGCCAGAATCCTTGTTTCTTCCGTAGGGAGGCAAACCCAGCTCACTGATTGAGTCATTTCTTTTTCATCCCCCCTGCAGGTTTTGTCATGTGAGGGTACAGAGGAAGAATCCTATACCCATAGAATGTAACCCTTAAGGTAATGTGCATAAGAACATATTAGACATCACACTTTTTCTCTTTTTGCTCCAGGGAGAATCATAGAATCATAGAATATCAGGGTTGGAAGGGACCTCAGGAGGTCATCTAGTCCAACCCCCTCCTCAAAGCAGGACCAATTCCCAACTAAATCATCCCAGCCAGGGCTTTGTCAAGCCGGGCCTTAAAAACCTCCAAGGAAGGAGATTCCACCACCTCCCTAGGTAAAGCATTCCAGTGCTTCACCACCCTCCTAGTGAAATAGTGTTTCCTAATATCCAACCTAGACCTCCCCCACTGCAACTTGAGACCATTGCGAGAAAGTATCTGTTGTTCTGAGTCAAGGCATCATCATTATACAGGAAAGACAACTCATTCTAGATCAAAGAACTATTCAATTTACAGCAAAATGACTTACCTTAATGTTCTCAAATTCACAATATTATGGGATCCCCTTAAGATCCTTTCCTAAATAAAATGCTAAGTAACTATAATGGGACAGTCTAAATAACACCCATAATTATTATATACATGGGGGTCATGTTTTTTTGACCAAAACTGCCTATCATATACATGATGTGGTTTTATTTATTTTTTTAAAATTCCATTTATAAAAGCTTCTTTTAACAAAAATATGAATTATGAAATATAAATAGATGTGGATCAGTATCTCTTGTCTAACCAAGACTCTTGCCTTTTGAATCATTAGGAATATAAGCTATATTTGATGGCCACACAAATCAGAAAATGCATACACAAATCAAGGCCATTAGAAAGTGTTATAACTGACCAGCTTAAATGTGTGTTTAGAAATATTGTCCTTTTATTCTGAATAAGGGATCAAAATTCCACGACTATATAAATAAGGTGCATGGGTCTCTGCTCCTCACAGCTCCCCTACTGTACCTTCCATTCTCTTCCGCATCCATCCTTATGCTTTCAACTCCCCTGCTTCCATTCCTATATCACTGCTCCCCACTTGTGCCCCTCACTGCCTTCCTCCCCTTTTGCCACCCACTTTCAAATACTTCTCCCCTTGCACATCTGCTCCTTCCCACTCCTGTTCTCCTTCTGCTTCCCCATATATTAATGAAAGTGGAGACCCAGTGTGTTCCTTTCACTTGTCCATACACCATCCTGATGCATTTGCCATGTTACCATTGGGAACACTTGTGTATCAGCACCATGAAAATGGATACACTCAAAACAAATGCTAAAAGAGAACTCTAGAAATGCTCTTGTTTCTACATGTTCCAAAGAGGAGAGGTTGGTACACTTGTGTTTGACTCCCATCAATTGTTTAAATTCCAAATGTGTAAAGATTTAATCACTTAAGTCTCATGCTCCATATGTCCCCTTCAACTTCCAGCCATTGGATCATGTTACACCTTTCTTTGCTAGATTGAAGAGCTGTTATTAAATATTTGTTGCCTAGGTAGGTACTTATAGACTGTACTCAAGTCATCTCTTACCCTTCTTTTTGTTAAGCTAAATAGATTGAGCTCTTTGAATGTATCATTATAAAGCCTGTTTTCTAATGCTTTCCTCATTCTTATGGCTCTTCTCTGAACCCTCTCAAATTTATCAACATCCTTCTTGAATTCTGGACACCAGATCTGGACACAGTGTTCCAACAGTGGTCATACCAATGCCAAATACAGAGGTAAAATAGCCCCTCTTTTCCTACTGAAGATTCCCCTTCTTACGCATCCCAGGATCACATTAGCCCTATTGGCCACAGCGTTGCACTGGAAGCTCACATCCAGCTGATTACCCACCATGACCCCCAAATCCTCTTCAGAGTCATTGCCTCCCTAGACAGTGTCCCCTGTCCTATAAGTATGGCACACATTCTTTGTTCCTAGATGTATATGTTTGAAATTAGTCACATTAAAATGCACATTGTTTACTTCCACCCTGTTTACCAAGTGATCCAGATCGCTGTGTATTAGTGACCTGCCCTCTTCATTATTTACCACTTCCTCAATTTCTGTGTCATCTGCAACCTTTATCAGTGATGATTTTACATTTTCTTCCAGGTCATTGAAAAAATGTTAAATAGCATCGGGTCAAGAACCAATCCCTCTGGAACCCCACTAGAAATTGACCCCTCTAGGTAATGATTCCCTGTTTACAGTTACATTTTGAGGCCTATCAGTTAGCCAGCTTTTACCCTACATACTTACAGTGTTTTTTAAAATTATCCTTAGCAATTTGTCCAAGTTTCTACTTTTTCTAAGATTCCTTTTTGGTTTTCAGGTCACTAAGGAGCTCCTGATGCAGCCAGGCTGGCCTCTTACTATTCTGCCTTTCTTTCCTTCACATTGGAATAGTTTGCTGTTGTGCCTTTAATACTGTCTCTTTGAGAAACTGCCAGTTCTCCTGAACTCCCTTTTCCCTTAGATTTTCCTCCTATGGGACCCTACTTACCAGTTCTCCGACTTTGTTAAAGTCTGCTTTTAAAAAAATCCATTGTGCTTATTGTGCTCCTACTTCTTCCTTTCCTTGTAATCATGAAGCTGATCATTTCACGATCACTTTCACCTAGGTTGCCTTCCACCTTCAGATTTGCAACTAATTCCTCCCTGTTGGTCAGAATCAAATTTAATCTCTATATTATTAAAACTGAATGAATTTTAATACATCTACATTAACTGCCACCACTTTTGCTTTTCATTCACTTTTTCCATAATTCTTGCATTAGGCAGTGAAAATAAACTAGCCAATATCACTTTGTTTCTTGTCATTTTCACATTTCGGTTCACATGAACCTGCACAATATTCCAATATTAAGTTTACAACAGTGTACCTTTAGACTCTCTGACTCCTACTCCTACATTATAGTTTTTAATGCTCTGCACTACTCCTACATTTCAGAGCGAGTTTTCTAAATGTTTTGAGAAAATAATGCATATGATTTAGAAGCTGAACAAAAGAGAAATAATAATTACAATAGATAAAATAGCCTGCAGCAAAATTCAGCTCCCATTCAGTGCCTCAGTAGCAGAATCCTTTTAATCCTGTATGGAAACATCCAAGTTTATCAATTAATACCCCATTTGAAATTAATTTAGGAGGTACATGTTAATTTGCAGGTTTTATGTTTATAGGCATAAAAGTAAAAGACAAAAACATTTTGTCCTTATCCTTGGTAAAAATGCACACATTTAAAAAAACTGAAGTGTTTGATTGAAGAGATTAAAAATGACCTATGCATTATTTATTAGCATTGTCAAAAGACATTTCTTTCACTATTTGGCAACTGTTGGTTGTCTTCCTTATCCAAAATCACCATAGCATCAATAGGAGGAAAAATGGAAAGGTAACATGCCACCAACTGTTGTTCTTTGAGTGAACGCCTCTGCAGATCCACACTTGTGGGATGTGCCCCAACACTGCAGTCCTCAAAACTATGTAGAAAAGCAGTCCTCTTTGGGCCCATACAAACATCCCCTCATGGGACTGGAAATCAGATAGGTGGCTATCAAAGAGAGAGAGAGAGAGAGAGATTCCTAAATACTCTTCCACTAATTTGAAAACTCTCAGAAGATCTCTGAAGAACCAGGAAAGACAGGCAGAAAGTATGGATCTGTTGAGTCACTGCACCTAAGGAACTGCAGTGTGTTAAATAAACCTCTTTTCACCTTCAAGAATTAATACTGCAGATTCTGCAGGTGGGAAGTAAATAAGCAGTACTCCCACCCCCTGAAAATAAAATAAAATAAAATAAGGAGGGCTGAGGAGGACTAATTACATTGAAGAACTGCCCTCCCACAACAAGGATCTGAGTGACATGACAACTCAAGGACCTAGTGTAATTGAAACTTCTTTAGATCTTGCAGAATGAGCTCTCGAGTTACTGAGGAAACTAGCTACCTGATTGCAAATATGCATATATCTTGACTGGGGTGTTGAATCTGACTTTAGATTTCCCAATAACAAAACAAAATAAGCAATAACATGCTGGGTTTCAGAGGGCTCTGAGGACAAATGCAAAATGATCACCCTATCAAGGGATTGGTGAGCCACTATAACAACTTCTTATTATCAATACAGTGGCTTCTAATCACTTTTTTCCTCCGCTTCATTTTGACTGGTGGTCACCATGATGTTAGGATAATATGTGACTGATGTAACAAGGATGGAAGACATGTAGAGCACTGAAGGTAGAAGATGGATATATAGAGCATTGGAGGTGGCTCAAATGCAGCACAACAAAGTTTTTAGAGCCTGGTATCATAACTTTGCAGGAGATGAAGAACAGTTTCTTCACATCAACCATAGCATCCACAAAGTCCCTATCTCTGGAATAGCTCTAGGAGGCAGACAATCTGACTAATCCAGGTTGTTTCCATACAACGAGAGCCAAACATTTCTAGTTGTGAAGCATTCTGAAATTACTTGCACTTGGATCCAGGCTGAGCCATCTGACTCTGTGAGTGTGGAATCAATTATTGAGTGTGACAAATACAAAGTCTTCTCTTCCTGAGTTTCAGCTTGTCAGGCTTTGGAGGAACTGGGGGCAATACATCAGTTAGCACCTGTGGGGTTAGAGCCATGTCCTTCCTGTTTAGTGAAACCTAGCTAGGAGAGATTATTGCTGATACCTTCCTGGGGGTTGGCAAGCTTCCTGCTTCTTTGAAGAAGCATTAGACCATTGGCTCAGGAATTCAATTCTTGATTTAAATGGAATTATGCTGATTTACACCTGTGACGCTGGCAGACCAGGTGCCAACTCATGCCAAGGCCCCTAGGAATCACTGAACACTGACAAACACATAGCAGGAAACCAGTCTGGCTCATCTGTGCATTAGTATTGTTAAAATAGATATTAGATTTATAGAGCTGTGTTTAGTGTATAGATTTTATGAAATGCTTGTGAGTTGCTGCATGCATTAATCTAACTTATAATAGATGTATCTCTTGTTATAAGGTAATAGTTAAGTGTTTGCTCTGTAACTATAAATGTGTTTGCTATGAAACTGGAAACCAGGTGCTGTCTTTGGTGTGTGATCTGATGTGATTTGATTCAGGAGAGAAGCATTACCAAGTGTGAAATACTAGCTTACCACAAGAGGTGTCATCTCCTGCCCAACAAAAGAAGCCCCCATAGACACCAGAGAAACTATTGTGGAACATCAGCGGACAAAAGAGTTTGTTGATTGTTTTCCCCACACCCATGAAGAAGGAAGTTGCACAAATGCTTGTCCCATCAAAGCTTGAACTCTGGGGGAAGGGAATAAAAATCCCAGTCAAGAAGCAATTGTTATGGCTATGCTGTTTGGAATTTGGAGAGGGCAATATTTCTAAGCATAAGTAAGGGATCCCCAAGCTGCTTAGCTTGGGTTAGCCTAAAGGACATATAGAGCTTGCCCATTACAGCAGTTTCTATTACTTTTTGGAACCTAAGACTGTGATTCATTTGTGTGTTACCTACTTTAGCCTTGTAAATAACTCTTGTTTCCTTTTTTTGTTAACAAATCTCTAATTAATTAATTAAGTATAGGATTGGCTACAAGTGTTGTCTTTGGTGGGTGATCTGATGTGGACTAAATGACTGTTCCTTTGGGACTGGGAGTAACCTGAATATTGTTGTGATTTTTGATGTAAGGGACCACCTATCAAAAAGGCTGGCTTGCTTGGGTGGCAAGATAGACCAGAGTGCCCAAGGGGACTATCTGTGACTCCAGGTTAAGGCTGTTACAGTGCTTGAGGAATTCACACTTGATACTTGGTGGGTGAAATCTAATTATAGAACACACAGCCAATTTGGTGTTTGTGGCTTGGTTTGTAACAGTCTACTTTGAGGTTGGCACCCATGTTCATCAGCCACTCCAGACAGCTTGACAAAACCAGTTAATTATCTGGCCCAGAAAATCTCCTTAACTGTTGACTTGTCTCATATTTCCCATTTTTGGAAAATATTATTGAATAGATTGTGACAAAACAACTCCAGCAGTATCAAGGGTCCTTGGATCTCTTTGACTCCAGCCAGTTTGGTTTTGGCATAATGCAGAAACTGAACTGGTCATGCAGTTGATGATCTTCTCCTACTGATGGATTAGGATAAAAGTGTTGATGCTGATTTTTATAGAGCTATTCACTGTCCTCAATACCAATGACCCTGTGTTATTGCTGACATACTGCAAACCTTAGGTATGGTCAATAGGGTTGCTAGATTGTTCCATTCCTTTCTTTCTTACAGTCCCCAGAGGATAATATTGTGCAGTTGTTTATGGCTCCAAGGGCACTCACATGTAGAGTTCTCACAAAGTTGTCATCCCTTTCATTCAATATGCCCATGGGGCAGTTCCAGTGGTTAGTGATGTAGTATGGATTGCTACCACCGGTTTGTACAGGAGTTCTCATCTGTTGCAGCCCCTCTCATCAACCAGCTCAAAGAATGCCTTTCAGACTCAAAAAGCTGGCCTCTGTAGGGAGCCTGTTTTATACAGCCCAGATTTCATCAAGGAATTGCTCCAGATTGATGACTCTGAAGTTGGGTTGGGGACTTTCTTGTCCCTGGTGGTCGTGACAAGGAGCAGCCCATCCTCTACCTAAGCCACAAATTGTCCCCCAAGAAAGAAGGTCTACTCCATAATAGAAAAGAGGGCTTAGCCATGAATTGGGCCATGGAGGCACTCAGATATTACCTTCTCTGTAATAAATTCACCCTAGTCACGCACCACGACCTTTACTGTGGCTCCATGCCAGGAAAGACAACAACCCCAGACTCATGGGGTGGTCCCTATCTCTCCAGCCATTTTCATATCCACCACAGGGCTGGGAGTGCTCACTGAAATGCGGACTTCTTCTTCCAAGATGGAGGACACCCAGTGAGGTGGGTGGGATGGGGGTGAGGGTGGAGGGGTGGGGGAGCGATGCATCCCAGCAAAATCCAGAGAGGAAGGACAGATGATGGTGCAGATAGGCCTCTCTTGGCCATTATGAGGCTGTAATGGGGTGTACAAACCTGACAGTACTGGGTCCAGGTGGCCCTGCTCCTCCAGCCCTGCAGAGCATGCTCCAGCTGGAAAAAGAGTTGAGAAGCGAGCAACACAGCTCAGAAGGGGGAAGACTATGGAGGAGGACAGACCTACCCTGAAGGCTCCTGATGAAGATGCCAGAGAAGGCTCCCTGAGCAAGTTGGACTATAAGCTGAGCCTGGTTGGCACTAATGGTTTGATTTCCTTTTCTTTTCATCTTATCTTGGATCAGAAGCTGAGATTGAAAAGCAGCCGTAGGAAGTGACCCAGGGACGGCAACGCAGAGGGCAAATTCAGACACTATTAACCATCTTAGGGCCCTGGGTTGGAGTCTGGTGCAGTGGGTGGGCCTGGGCTCCCCTACCCCTGCCCCTACTATAGGAAGGACCCAAACCACCTGTCCCACCTCACCACACATCTGAATAAAAGAGGACTAGGTGTGCAAGACCGACCCACTGGGATGTGGCACTACTCACCAAGGACCCTATTACAGAGGCCTAACAAGGGCCTGTGGACACAGCTGGCCTCACCCCTCTACTCCTGCAGCAGTTTTGAGTAGTGGAGAGGGAACTTAAAAGGAAGAGACACAGTTTAGTTAGGGGCTGACCAAAAAGGAGAGCAGAGTTATGCTTCTTCCTCAACAAGGGAAGCCAGGTTACAGCCAAGAGTCTGTTATCTGGATAAGCCTTCTGGTGGATGGGACAACTGGGACTAGGAAGACTAACAAAAAGGACTGACTGCACTGAGACAAGCCCTGAGTAGACAGGTGATGGGCCACAAGGTGGTGCTGCCTAGGCAACTTGGTTACAGAGAAACAACTGAAAGAAGTGGCAGAAATGGTATCCCAAACTGATGGATTTTGCATGCTGTCAGTTTTAAAGTTCACTATTTGCATCTCTTGTTGCATTCTCAGATGCTTCTGGATGTCTGAGTACTGTGGGTAGTAGTTTTAAAGAATGCTTCTTATCACTTGCATGGGGAAAGAAGATTGTGTACTTTTCTTTAGGACCTTCCTTTGGTTAGCCATAGATCTTCAATATAGAATCATAGAAGATTAGGGTTGGAAGAGACCTCAGGAGGTCATCTAGTCCAACCCCCTGCTCAAAGCAGGACCAACCCCAACTAAATAATCCCAGCCAGGGCTTTGTCAAGCCAAGCCTTAAAAACCTCTAAGGATGGGGATTCTACCACCTCCCTAGGAAACCCATTCGAGTGCTTCACCACCCTCCTAGTGAAATAGTGTTTCCTAATATCCAACCTAGACCTCCCCCACTGCAACTTGAGACCATTGCTTCTTGTTCTGTCATCTGCCACCACTGAGAACATCCAAGCTCCATCCTCTTTGGAACCCCTCTTCAGGTAGTTGACAGCTACTATCAAAGCCCCCCTCACTCTTCTTTTCTGCAGACTAAGTAACCCCAGATCCCTCAGCCTCTCCTCGTAAGTCATGTGCCCCAGTGCCCTAATCATTTTTGTTGCCTTCCGCTGGACTCTTTCCAATTTGTTCACATCCTTTCTGTAGTGGGGGGGGGGCCCAAAACAGTACTCCAGATGTGGCCTCACCAGTGCCGATTAGAGGGGAATAATCACTTCCCTCGATCTGTTGACAATGCTCCTACTAATGCAGCCCAATATGCCGTTAGCCTTCTTGGCAACAAGGGCACACTGTTGACTCATATCTAGCTTCTCGTCCACTGTAATCCCCAGGTCCTTTTCTGCAGAACTGCCGCTTAGCCAGTTGGTCCCCAGGCTGTAGCAGTGCATGGGATTCTTCCATCCTAAGTGCAGGACTCTTCACTTGTCCTTGTTGAACCTCATCGGATTTCTTTTGGCCCAATCCTCCAATTTCTCTAGGTCACTCTGGACCCTATCCCTACCCTCCAGCGTATCTACCTCTCCCCCCAGCTTAGAGTCATCCACGAACTTGCTGAGGGTTAAATTCATCCCATCATCCAGATCATTAATGAAGAAGTTAAACAAAATCGGCCCCAGGACCGACCCCACTTGATACCGGCTGCCAACTAGACATCGAGCTGTTGATCACTACCCGTTGAGCCCGACGATCTAGCCAGCTTTCTGTCCACCTTGTAGTCCATTCATCCAATCCATATGCTTTATGAGGTTACACATTCAAAACAATGGTTTTGCCATTGTTTCAAGCAGACAGCACTTTACACTTGTGCTTTGCCACTTACAATGGCAGTTTCCTGTGAAGTTTAAGGTGTTCATTCTGACTGATGGTATAATTTGTTTCTTATGTGAGCTATTTCTCCATGCATTTTATGTAGTTTCCGTACCAGTTTTAGCTCTCTAACTTTTCAAGCACTGGCATATACATGATAAAATAAATATATTGTCAAAATTTAACTGAATGAGGTGTACTGTATTCCCATATCTTTCTTATCACATATCTGTCATGTCTATTGTATTCCTAGAATTTGTCTAACCTGGTAGGCTATGAGATACCTAAACTTGAAAATATCACTAGTTCACTAGTCAAGAAGTACTTTTTTTCATTCTGGTCGATAACTTAATAAAATATAGCATATCTCAGACTTCAGATAATGGATAATTTTGGATCTTTTTTTTCCTTACCTTTTTCCTGCTTTTCCATTTATTCCCTATATATTATGAGCCATATTCTGCTCATAGTTGTACCAATGTAAGCTGATGACTTCCATGGTGTTGCTATTGACTTACACTCAGTGGTGCTGGAACTAGGAGTGCTGCTGCACCCCTGGCTCAAAGTAGTAATAACAAACACCAAATACATGGTTTCCATCACTAGCACCCACACTATAAAAATTGTTCCAGCACCCGTGCTTACATTGGTATAACTAACTTAGATCAGAATTTGGCTCAAGAGTTTTCGGGCAGTCATGCTATAATTACTGAATGGATAAGTAGGCACTTTCATTCTAAACTCCTATGTCCAATGGCTTATCACTCTTCAAAAATATGACCAGGCCTTCTGCTCCAACCACTGTATCTATCTAATTAAGCAGCAGTCATTTATTTGCATTTTTGTATCCTGAAAATCTTTTAAATATAGTTTGGTGACCATATGATATCCTGTTCAGATGCATTCAGCTTCCTTTAAATGTCTCATTGTGACTAGTCCTTTTGTCATTATTCTGGTTATGCTCATTTAAATCCTTTTGCTACATATCTATCTTGAGAGAGAGCATCAAAATACAGATATTGAACTATGTTGCTTTATTTCTGTATACCATGTACAAAGAGTGACAATGGGTTGTTTAAAGATCAGAATATTAATGAAAGAAAAACTACTTTACCATAGAAAAATAATCCTTGCCATTCAGGCATCAACCTATAAATCACACACAAGTAATTGGCAAAAGAACCATGAATAGAAAGAAATTCCCTGGAATTGATGATATCCAATACACCATTACACTGGTTTAAAAAATTGAAAATACTTTGCCCCTTTCAAAATGTAAAACTATCAAATTACTTTTACACTGAAATCAAAATGATATTCTGTTATCACTGCATATTATTTTTCTCTTTTATATTACCAAAGAAGTACAGCTATTATAAAAATAGTAGCACAATTTACATGGGATTAAGAAGCAAGATCAGGGCTCTCACCCTCCGGAACAATAGAGAGATTTTCACGAAGCTATTCAGTGTTCTAGCTGCATCTGGTGTATGCTATAGGAAGTCGCATGAAAACATTCATCTTGGGCCAATAATATGGATTAATACTCTGCCTCTCATTGTGTGTAAAGTACTATTACCACACGTTCATATTTGAATTTGCAAGCAAACTGAATCCATCACATAAACTCCTCTTTTCCATGGGTACATGTTCTGGGACAAATTATGGCTGCTCCAGTTCTGATGCACTTGGGAAGGAGGAGACAAGCACAAACAGAGGCTCATATCCCAGTGCTTCTGTACACATTGGACTGAAGGCGGAGAGTGCAAGTGTTGAACAAGCTGGAGGGTTGCCAGTAACCCCCAGTACTCTTGGAGGCATCATGCTGGCTCCTGCCTCATGCAGGCATAATCTCCCCAGCCACGATACACATCTCTGTTCTGCTAATGCGGGCCTTTTACTCCGGCTCTCAGGCCCAGATAACAAAGGGACTTGGGCACCTAACCCCTCACTTTAGGTATCTAAGTCCAAAATTTAAACATCATTGAGCTCCTCCAAACCTGTGCTCAGATGCCATAGTCTAACTGTGACAATCAGGGTCCAAACAGCTCAAGGGAATAACCGGGGGGGAGGGGGGAGGCGGGTAGACCCCAAAGAATAAAAAGTTGAATCAACTGATTGTATATAATATTGTGCTACAAATATATGTTGAGTAATGTCTTTTTTAAAATCTTGTAATGATCTGAACTTGATGGTCATTATTAGATATGTATACAGACTATGGTTATGAATGTATGTAGATGTGCATAGAGAAAACTGTAAGTTGTAACTGTGGTGCAACAGGGCAATGAAACAGGGAGGGGACTGCCTCCTAAGTCAGGTGTTGACACAAAACTGGACTCAAGTAATGATCCTTTATGCTATTCAGAAAAAAGACAAGATTGGATCATTAGAGTTAATTGGGAGACAGTGAGACATCCCAGCTGTGGAGGCAAGAGGGAATTTCCCCCGCTCTGAATAATCATGAGTCACCAGTCTGAAAGAGAGAGGAAAAAAAGGAAAAAAGCCTTTTAAAAAGGAGGGTTGAAACTGAAGTTTTCATCCACAAACTGAGGGACAGCCACTAGGCAAGAAGCTGTCTGTGAAAACTGGATTACCCCTGTAGCTAGAGGGTATGCTAGGAAACTGTTTAAACCAATAGGTAACTAGTATTAGAAAGGGGGTTTTATCTAATATGGAAGCGTACAGCCTGAAGTTGTGTCTGTATGTTTATTTTCTGTGTAACTTGCACGTTTGCTTTCCCTTACTATTTCTTCTTTGAATCTGTGGTTTTTCTATTAAATAACATTTTTGTTTATTTTTACCCAGCTATGTGGTCCCCTAAACACACACTAACCCTGCTGCTTAATCCTGTATGCACCTAAAATCACCTAAATTTTCAGTGTCGAGGTCCCCTAGGTGCCTATATTTTTCTGCTGGTCATGCACACAGTTCTTTATTCTAGGCATCTGGATGCCTACCCCAGGCTTAAGACCCAAGCAGGATCCTCAAAGAAGATAAAGATGGGTGTTTCCCTTCCTATTTCACTGGTGGAGCCCAATCCAGTATCTGAGCTCTGAGCAGGCCCCATACAAAATCTGGCCAGTGGCTGGTGGTGCCACCTCTTTTATAAAGAATAACTGGAGCAACAGGACTGAACATTGGGTCTCCCACCTCCCACTCTCTCTCTCTCTGAGACCCAGTGACTCCTCAAGTATTTCATACAAAGTGGAACAGCTTCAACAAGAAAGACTGAGGCAGCCCCACAGCAGAATATCCCATAGCCCAGTGGTTAGACCACTCTCCTGAAAGGTGGGAGACCCCTGTTCAACCTGGGTCTCACAGATCCCAGATGAGTGCTCTAACCATTGGGCTAAAAGTTATAAGGAAGATGGTATCTCCTGCTCCTCTGGAATTTCTTGAAAAAAACCCACAGATTTAACTCCAGGAGAAGGTTCACAGCTATGGATTCCAAGCAGAGATAGGAGTCCAAGTCCCAGAGAGAGGTTGGGCTTAGTACACACCCTTCTTGTCGGCATATACTATTAGTGGGGAGTTGCCTACCATGCTGTTTTTTATGGATCCCATTCTCAGGCACCTTTCTCTCCCCATTCATTGTACAGGGAGCCTGGGCACCTAACTCAGGCTTTGAGGATTACAGCGATTTTGTAGGTACCTAAAAGTTAGGTGTTGTAATGCTCAGTGTTGCAACATCTAAGTCTCTTTGTGGATCTAGGCCTCAGACCTTGACTGAGCCCTTTCATTTACCAGCAGGGAGGAGCAGGAGACAGAGTATAAACTTTCTAAGCCACCTAGTAGATGTGTTGAAAATGTTAACCTAAGAGAGCATATGAGCAGTGCATCAATATGGAGCCGGAACTGATTAGTACCCAAACGTATGCATAAATAATAGTGCAGGACGGGACAAGATAGACAAGGGCAAAAGCAATAGGATCAGGCATGGGTACATGATTTGAAGGTTGCTTTTTGTCAGATTGTTTTTGTTTTAAATAATAATTACTGACTCCTTGTAAACACTATGGAAGAAACATGTTATATGGAGGGACCTACATGAGGGATTGCTGGCCTTAACTGGAGCTTACAGGACCCTAGGCAGTGTTCAGGCCACGACTGACACCCAGCAGGTCACCTGATTAACCTGGGAAAGGTCCAGCAAAGGGTTAGCTCACAGAGGGTCCGTCCCACCCGCACAGGTCCCAAGAGGGAAAAACATCCAGCTCCCCAATTGGCTGAAGGGCTCTATCTAAACCAGGAAGTAATAACAAGGTGCCGGAGTAACTAGAGGAATCCCTGACTAGCTGCTACCATGGACCCCTCCTGCTTACCTGACTCCTAAGCCCTGCATTCATACCTGCTCCCAATTCCTGCTTCCCCACCTGCTCCTGGTTGCTGTTCTCCTATCCCAGGCTCCTGTCTACTCACAGTTCCCTGATGTCCTACCCTACTCCAGGTTCCTGCTGTCTCCAGCTCTGACTTGCCCCTGGCTTGGCACCTGACACTGTCTCCAGCTCTGACCTTCGGCTTGGTACCTGACACTGTCTTCAATTTTGACCCTTGGCTCTGACCACTGGGCATGACTCCTGTTCCAGTCACTAGGCATAGCCACACACGTTCTGGTCATTGCAGGAGGCGTCAGTGGCTTGTCAGACCAGGACAAGAGGATGTTCCATGTATACAGGATGTTGTGGAAAAGGGCAAGGACAGTTGTGGGAGAAGCAGATACATACATATAAAGCATTAGTGAGATGCAGTATTGTCTCATTGGCAGAGCAGAGGACAGGAGCAAGGATTTCTGGGAACTCTTCTGAACTCAGCCATTGACTTGCAGCATGGTCTTGCATTAGTTGCCTAACCTCTCTGTTTCCCAGTTTCCCCATCTCTAACCATAATGGCGCAGCTTACCTGCTTCGCAGGAGAGTTTTGTGATGAACTTAATTAACAATTGTAATGTGCTTTGACATTCTTATATAAAGGAAGCTAATATGCATCTTGTAAGATTATTAAAGTTCAGTCATATTATCTATTGGCACCTGATGATGGACGTACACTAGTGATCACTGAGCTAGTGCTGAGTCAAGTACTGTTGTGATGTAGAAGTTATAGATTTAGGACACACTACACTGCACTTTATGACATTTATTAATACTAATTGTTAAGAAATGTAAAGGTCACACATGAAATACTTTGTTATCCTCAAAAAACAAAACAAAACAAACAAACAAAACCCAAATATTATATAATTATACTGCACAAACTAATTCACAAAGCTGAAGAGAGAAAAACACTTCACCAGTTAAGAAACATTGATGAATAATGTGCTCCAAGGTGTTCTGTGATTAAAGATTTAATTCCTTGGCAGCAGATGTGGGTTTTGGTTTGTTTGTTTGTTTTTTGCTTTACAAAAATATGTAAGTACATAACATTCATATTTTCAGTTAACTATGTTCTTAAAAATTATCAGCAAAGAGCTCAGATTGATGTAATTTGATACATATCACTCAATAACACAGGTGAACTCTGTGTGGATTTGCAGCAAGCCAGAACCATTACGATGCTTTAAGATCACTGAACAAAGGAGGTTTAAAAAACAAACAAACTGATCTTATTTAACTTTATCACTGTTAGCTTAAAGCTAAAGTATGGCCATCGCTTTCTCGTCTGTTTTATTTAGATGATATAAGGTGAAAAAATACTCCCCACACAGAGAGAGTGATATATTGAGGAATTGACTTCCAGGATGAAGGAGATGTTACTCACCTTGTGGAGTAACTGGAGTCTTTCAAGATGGGGGTCCGGGTTCCACTTCAGGTTGGTATGCACCTTTGTTTGGAGATTTTCAGTAGCAGTACTCATTCAGCCTGTGCATGTTATGCATCTTTGTGACCTATACCGAGGATACATATTGCTGCCTGGGTGAACTGCCCTGAGTTCCTTCTCTACTGCAACACTCCTGAGAGACAAGGTTCTGAAGCAGAGTGGAAGAGGGCAGGTAGTTAAACAGCCACAGGGACATACAACTCAAAGAACTCTAGTTATTGCCCAATGGGGAGTAACCTCTTCTTCTTCTTCAAGTAGTATTCCAATGGGTGCTCCACTTCACATGACTCCTGAGCAGTATCTGTTGATGGAGGTGGGAACTTCAGAGTCAGATCTGACACTGAAGACAAGATTGCATTGCCAATGACATCATCAGCTCCAGACGTGTGAATCAGAACATCATGTTTGGAAAAAGTATGTATTGAGGTCCAGGTTGCTGCTCTGCAGATTTCAATGACCAGGACACCCATCAATAGGTCCACTGACGTAGACTGGGACCTTTTACAATGGGCTGTACACTCTAGAAGGAGGCTGAACATAGGCAAAGTCATAATAAGAGATAATACACCCAAAGATCTACTTTGAAAGTCTTGGGCATGAAATAGCAGATCCTCTGGATTTGTCAGCACTTGACATGAAGAGTCTAAGAGACTTCCTGGAATGCTTGGTTCTATACAAATAGAAGGTCGGTGTCCTTCTTACATCCAAAGAACATAAGGCAGCTTCTTCTTTGGTCTGGCATGGTTTCAGAAAGAAAAACAGGAGCTGAATAACCTGGTTAATATGGAATTCAAAAGAAACTTCAGGTAGAAATCTTAGAATGTGGTCATAATGAAACACTGTTCCTGAAGTCACCATCCTAACCACTCACTCTCCTGTGATGGTAGGGTCTGCTATCAGAACCCCATTTTCTCTGACCCTTCAGGCAGAAGTGATGGCCACCAGGAAGGACATCTTCATATGCAGGTGGGGTAGCGAACAGATAGCCAGAGGTTCAAAAGAACTTAATCTCATCAAAAGGAAGGTCCTCTACAGCAGGGGTTCTCAACCTTTTTCTTTCTGAACCACCCCCTGCCCCCAACGTGCTATAAAAACTCCACAGCCCATCTGTGCCACAACAACATGTTTTCTGCATATAAAAGCCAGGGCTGGCATTAAGCGCTAGCAAGCAGGGCAATTGCCCAGGGCCCCACGCCACAGGGCACCCCATGAAGCTACGTTGCTCAAGCTTCTGCTTCAGCCCCAGGCAACGGGGTTCAGGACCCTGGGCTTCATTCCTGCACGGCAGGGCTTAGGCTTTCTGCCCTGGGCACCAGCAAGTCTAACACTAGTCCTGCTTGGTGGACCCCCTGAAATCTGCTCACGGCCCCTCAGGGGTCCCTGGCTGAGAACCACCTCTCTACAGTATTTTGGATCTTCGTAGAAAAGCCAGACAGTTGTAGCCAAGATGATTTCCACATAATGACAGCAGTAGAGATGGAGTCTGCTTCCATGTTGGCTGCATCTATGGAAGCATATAGGTTCTTGCCAAGAGCTAAGCCTTGCCTATGATAGCTTTGAACTGCTCTTGATATTCTATTGGGAGATGATCCACAAAACTGCTGAATTTATCATAATTAATATAGTTATATTTTTCAATCACACCTTGGTAATTAGCAATTTGGAATTGCAGAATCACTGATGACTAGCTCTTGTGTGCAAATTGGTTGAAGTGCTTTTGGTCCTTGACAAAGGGTTTCAATTTCATCTGATGTTGTCTCCCAAACCCATCAACAGTTTCCTCAACCAAAAAATTTGGTGTAGGGTAGGAGAATAGAAATTCTGAATTTTTATCTGGTACATAATATTGTTGTCCACCTGTGTTACAAGCAGGTGGTGCAGTGGCCAGTTTGCACCAGATGATTTTGGCAGGATCCAGTATTGCTTCATTGACTGGTAGAGCCACTCTGGCAGAGGATGATATATGTAAAATGTCCAAAGGCTTATGCTGGTACTCCAGTACCTCTTCTAGTGGAATCTGTAAGTATCCAGTAATATGTTTAATCAACTCCTGAAACTGGTCAAAGTCATCAGTGAGAGAAGGTGAAGGCAGCATAATAGCCTCATCTGATAAGGATAATAAAATATTAGTTTGTGGTGTCACCTCTCTGTCCACTCTAGCTTCTTGGTCTTCAAAAGACAACTGCTGAGGCTGGGGAGGACGGAGTGATGAGATGGTGGAGTGTCTCCCTTGATGATCCCCCTGGGAGGAACTGGTTAGCTTTGAGAATTGTTGCTGGTAGACAACCCACGGATCCCAATATGGCCACTGAGGTAGACCATAAGGCAAGGAGGAGGTGTTCAATGGTGGTCATGCCAGTAAGGAGAGAGATGAAATTGTCTATCCCTTGTGAGTTCCCTTCAGGATAGAAAGATGGGGAATGTAGAATAGTCAGGGGATCATGGTACGGATATCTGGGAGACTGAGGAATCATCTTCAACATAGTCTAAAGGTGGAGAGAACACCTGAGGCAAATGCAACTGCCACTCTGGTGTGATCAGTATCGGAAAGCTAGGAGGTACCCGTGAAAGATAAGGGCTCGGTGACCCAGTAGATCACTTGGTACCCATTGGCAAAGGGAATTCCTGCTCATATGACATGACCAACTTTCTAGAACATCTAAATTCTTGCAGTACTGGGTGTAAATGAACTGAAATTGGTTGAGGCTTCACAGGAATCGGTGCTGGTAATGAGAGAACTCCCTGCTTCAGTGGTCTCATCTTGGTAGATGGAGAAGGTACCAGGCACTGATAGTTGAGACACAGGCCTGACAGATGATTCCAATACTGAGGATGTAGATGGCTTCTGCTGTATGACTGCCAATGTCTGGGGTATTCATTCAGATACTGGCACTAAGAAGACTGAAAATGGTGCAGGTTTCCATGCAATAGAGTGTTTGGGGTCTCTGCTAGATCTATCATACTTCAGTGGGATATGGGTCAGTTTTGCTTCCAAGATATGACAGATACCATGGTATTTTGAAGACCTGGAAGTCATCTAAGAGCTCCTGGTACCAGAGCAGTTTGGAGCCTCCACAGAATTTTCCTTGGGACCGGAAGTCTCTGGAGCGCATGGTCTCTGAGGTGACCTGGCTCTTTTCAATGAAGGTTCACTACTAGGTATAACTTCTTTTCTTAGAAGTCTTGTGTGACCCTGGGAGCCTCTCAATGCCAACTGGCAAAGGGCATACCATATCATAACTCACATCAGGCCTGACACACTCATTGCCCCGACACACTGTTGTCATAATCTGTATCTAAAAGGTGTAGTGTAAAGTATCATATGCAAATTGGCAATATGCTAGTCCTGAAAATCATCATGTAATGTAAATATGTGGTGTGTACACAGAATTATACATGGAAATATGCTGGAAATATGTTCTTAAAATGTGTTTGGCAGGCAGCTCATAAAGCTCAGTCTGTCCTAGACAAAGGAATATGTTTTTTCTTGTATGATCAGCTTGATCAGAGAGGACAATGAAAAGTACATTTACATATAAGGTAAACAAAGCCATCACGTTAGCACATGGGGTAGATGACTGTTTAATGATTATGATGGGGGGTGGAGTATGCACCCCCAGGAAGCCTTCCTGGCTTGTGACACAGAAACAATAAACTTTGGTGTAATATATGGGGGCAAAGAGACATTTGAGTTATCCATCATCTAGGGGACAAAGGGAGGGCAGCACCCTTTGAGTACATGAAAAGTGGATCCTCTTGGCCTAGAAGGCAAGAGTAGCTGGAAACTGACTATTAGTGAGAAACAGACAAAGACTGTAACTTGCTGAAATTAAGTTTTAGTCACTAGAAAGCGTGTTTTGTTTTGTTTTGTTCATAACCGTACATGTCTCTTTTATTCCTGCTTAGTATCACTTACATTTCTGTACTTTATTAATAAACTTATCCTTGTTTTATTACAAAACCATCTCAGCACTATGTATTAAAGTGGAGGGTGTCTTCAGTTAAACTAACAGGCTGATGTGCATAGTGTCTCTTTGGAGGCAGCAAACTTAATAATGTCTGTGAGTGTCCAGTGAGAGGGACTGGACACTCCAGGAAGACGTCTCTGAGGAATTCAAGAATTGGGATTGTTACCTGCAAGACAAGGTTTGGACTGTCAGAGTCCTGCAGAGTTTGCTGGCAAGGCAGACAAATCGGTGTGTCAGGGAATTGACACATAGTTTAACAACAGCAAAGCTCTCACTTGCTGAAGGTGAGGGGAGCAACACAGTGGCTCACAGTTCTGGGCACCCCAAGAGAAGCATCACACCTTGTTGGTACATACCACAGTCTTCTCTGTCGAGGATCTCAATTACTGAGAAGCAGAGATTGATGGGACACTAAAAGTACACAGAAGCTGATGTACGGGGGGTTCCCTGGGGCCAGATTCCAGGCTGGTCACAGAGCCTGCATCATCATCTGGAATGTGAACTTGATTTCTCTGTTCTTCCTTGATCCACTTTTAAAAGAGGTGCAGATCTTTTACTTTGCAGGTACATGGGTGTCTCTCAAACAGCAGAGGCACAGAAAGTGTCCATCACTAACCAGGATGGTTAAAAGCAATGTTTGAATCCCAGGAATCTCAGCATACCCCGGTAAAAATAGCTCCCCTCAACAGTTTGTGTGGGCAGGAGAGGTGAAGGGGGTATCACATGGAAAGCCCCTGGAAAATAATTACCAGATTAAATAAACTAAACTAAACTAGCTAAAATGAAAAGAGTAATTGTGATAAATGAAGGTGCAGGGGTGGGGGAAGCTCCCTTTTATGGACACCCAGCCAGCCAGTAGCTATAAAATCCCTCTTAGTAGCTGTTCTCTAATTGCTCTACCTCCAAAGGGTTAAAAAGTCTCACTGCTATGTATAGGTAAAAGGAAGTGAGTGGCAGGGCCGGCTCCAGCATTTCTGCCGCCCCAAGCAAAAAAAAAAAAGCCGTGATCGGCGGCGGCAGTTCAGCAGCAGGTGCCGCCCCTCTCCCTTGGCCGTCCCAAGCACCTGCTTGTTAAGCTGGTGCCTGGAGCCGGCCCTGATGAGTGGGCACCTGGCCAAAAGAGCCAATGGGAAGGCTAGAACTTTTTAAAATTGAAACAAGGCTCCCTTTTGTCTGTCTGTTGTTGTTCTCCTGGGGAGAGGTGGACAGGGCAGCAGCTATGCTGTAAGAAGCTTGGGCCAGGTATGAAAAAATCATCAGTATCATAACTAGAAACTACTCATTTAAAACCCAGATATGTAAGTAGATCAGGAAATGTCTAGGAAGATGGGATTAGGTTTATCCCTTTTATCTCTTTATGGCTTGTTGATTCCTCTATGCTAACCCCAGGTTCTTTTGCTTTGCTTGTAACCTTTAAGCTGGACCTCAAGAAAGGTATTCTTGGTGCTTAATCCTTTTAGTTGCTCTTTTAAAATCTAGCAATAGCCTGAGTTCCCAGATGTATTTTCTTTCTTTTTTTAAATAAAATTTACCTTTGTAAAGAACAGAATTGGCTTTTTGTGTCTTAAAAGGTTTGTGCACATGTTGTTTGAGTAGCTGGTGGCAACAGC
Source organism: Terrapene triunguis (assembly GCF_002925995.2). Classification (NCBI taxonomy): domain Eukaryota; kingdom Metazoa; phylum Chordata; order Testudines; family Emydidae; genus Terrapene; species Terrapene triunguis. The sequence continues at coordinate 6,547,066 of NW_020664931.1, forward strand.
TGATTTCCTTTTCTTTCTCAGCTCTTCCCCAGAAGGTGGCAGGGTGAAAGGGCTTGAGGGTACCCCACAGGAAGGAATTCCCAAGTACGCCTTCCTGGGCTGTCAAAGGGGTTCTGCACTTGGGTGGTAGCAGCATCTATCAATCCAATGGCCAGTATTAATTTTTAGAGTCCTTGTGGGCCCCCACCTTCTGCACTTGAAGTGCCAGAGTGGAGAATTAGCCTTGACATGGTGGAAGAGCGGTGGGATCATTTTGAACCAGAGGCACGGATCTCAGGATATTAAAAGGACACATTTTTGCTTTTGGCAAGTAATGCTAAGCATAATGCAGGCACACTTGATGCTCTGTCTCAGGCTGAGGGCAGCTGAGAAGGGGCTGAGGGTGGCTGAGAGGGAACTGAGAGAAGTTCATTTGCGCAGCTCTTTACAACCTCGGTACAAGGCACAAAGAAGACTAGTGCACTGCTACTGAAAATCTCTGATCAAAAGTCCCTGGGTGCATGCACACCTGAAGTGGAGCACCTGTAGTAATACTACTCAAAGAAGAATTAGTTCATTTGCTTAGATGTGCATTTGCAATACACTTACACTGTTTAAGTCTGAAGAGGAACAGGAGTTATAAAGTGAAGTTCATATTGCACGAAAGCACATCCAAAGTGGACTGATTAGACATTTCAAACTATGCTGTAGTCATTAAGGTGCTGTGAAATGTATTCTTTTGCACACCTATAGAGACAGCAGGGTTTGACCTGGAGTGCAAAGAAGAATGGATTAGGAAAACATACCATTTGCTATCCATTTTCCTAAGCTTTGAAACCAAACTTGAGTCCTTGACTGCCAGGGTAAATACGGTAGAAGGATGCAGAGAAAGAAAATAGAGTTCTATAAACATGATGGAATGGAGCTGACTCAACAAAAAGTAATAACCAGGAACAGCAGAGGACAGAAATTACTATTAATCAAATCTATTTCTATTGGGAGGAGAGATGAAAGAGAACGAGGAGTGCAACTGAAATATCAGAGTTATCAGGGACCTGATCATAGAAAAAGGGCTTTGATGCTATAAACTTAATGGAAAATATAGGCCTTAGTCCTCAGACACACCACGTTTATGGCTTAACTGAGGACAGCATGGGAGAAAGGTGGCTCTAAGTCACCTTTCTGCTTCCTGAGTTTTGCTCTAAGTTATGTTGACTGCACCAGTTCCATACAAAGCACTGAACCACTACTGAGTGATCAGCTCTGGCCTGCCCCATGCCCTCCTCTAACCTACACTGAGGGCGAGAGGGGAAGAGCAGATGATATAGAGCCACCTTCATTGGCTCTACACCACCTGAGGATTCACCTGTAAGTGTTCAGCTGTTGTACCTCCAACTGTCACCCCACTCTGCTTGAGCAGCACTGTCTGTAATCTGTGTTAGGAGGAATCCACAGCTGCCTCTTTAGGGCAGTTTTCTGACTTCAGCAATGCAAAGTGGCTTGACCCAGGGCTGAGTACTGAGCCCACAATCATAAAAGTATCAAATGACTTATTTCTGAAGATCCTTTTATGTGTATAGTGCATATTTAGGGCACACTTCTGCTCTCATAGAAGTCAATGGCAAAACCCAAAGGAGAAGGATTTGGCACTTTTTGAGTATCTAGAAATTTCTCAGGAGCACTAACAGAGGAAGCAAAGCAGGCCAACAATTATTATGAAAAAAACAACAACCCTTCCTGCGTGTCCTATAAAAAGAAATAATTCCATGGAGGTAGAGCTGAGTGAGCACTCTAAAACAGTGGTTCTCAAAGCCGGTCCGCCGCTTGTTCAGGGTAAGCCCCCTGGCGGGCCGGGCCAGTTTGTTTACCTGCCCCATCCACAAGTTCAGTTGATCGCAGCTCCCACTGGCCGCGGTTCGCCTCTCCAGGCCAATGGGGGCTGCGGAAAGCGATGCGGGCCGAGGGATGTGCTGGCCGCCCTTCCTGCAGCCCCCATTGGCCTGGAGCGGTGAACCGCGGCTAGTGGGAGCCGCAATCAGCTGAACCTGCGGACGCGGCAGGTAAACAAACTGGCCCGGCCCACCAGGGGATTTCCCTGAACAAGTAGCAGACCGGCTTTGAGAACCACTGCTCTAAAACATGTTCTATGAATATTTGTTCAAATTTTTAAATCCATTTGCTTGGCCATTTTCACACACTTTTCCACACTCAAGGTATTGTCGAGAAGTTCAGTTGAGTTGTACATGCACATCAGCTTGTGGGAAATGAATTTTAAATTTGCATATGCAAATCAGGGGGCAGGAAATGCCTGAAAGCTCATTGAACCAGAAAACAGAAATAATACATTATTATCTATTATTATGGTAGCATCTAGTGGCCCCACCAGGGTTCAAGACTATTGTGCTAGGTACTATACTATAAGAGACAGTCCCTGTCCTAAATAGTTTATAATCTAAATAGACAAAGTCTAGATGAAAAGAAGTATTATCATCATCCTCATTCTTACAGGGGGAATGGAGGCCCAGAGAGACTGTGACTTTCCCAAGGTGGTCTCTGGCAGAGCTCGGAACTGAACCCAGATTTCCTGAGAATGAGGCTAACACCTTAACCACAAGACAACATTTTTCATGCTAAATGTTGGGGAAGTATATACTTTCACTCTGTCAGTCATCGTGAGTAGGGTAATCTCTACATATAAATATTTCTTCAAACATGCTCCCCATCTGTGTCTTCCTATGTGTGTTTGTAGCGAGAGAGAGAGAGAGAGAGAGATGCTTTCCCCCCCTTTGCAGCAATGATAGAATAGCATTCAGAAGCGAGTATTCTGGTAGCATCTGGAATGCCAGGGGTTCAGTTAATTGGAAATTACTGTTATTGTGGCCATTTGGTACTTGTTTACTTTTCATAGATTCATAGATTCTAGGACTGGAAGGGACCTCGAGAGGTCATCGAGTCCAGTCCCCTGCCCTCATGGGTAGGACCAAATACTGTCTAGACCATCCCTGATAGACATTTATCTAACCTACTCTTAAATATCTCCAGAGATGGAGATTCCACAACCTCCCTAGGAAATTTATTCCAGTGTTTAACCACGCTGACAGTTAGGAACTTTTTCCTAATGTCCAACCTAAACCTCCCTTGCTGCAGTTTAAGCCCATTGCTTCTTGTTCTATCCTTAGAGGCTAAGGTGAACAAGTTTTCTCCCTCCTCCTTATGACACCCTTTTAGATACCTGAAAACTGCTATCATGTCCCCTCTCAGTCTTCTCTTTTCCAAACTAAACAAACCCAATTCTTTCAGCCTTCCTTCATAGGTCATGTTCTCAAGACCTTTAATCATTCTTGTTGCTCTTCTCTGGACCCTCTCCAATTCCTCCACATCTTTCTTGAAATGCGGTGCCGAGAACTGGACACAATACTCCAACTGAGGCCTAACCAGTGCAGAGTAGAGCAGAAGAATGACTTCTCGTGTCTTGCTCACAACACACCTGTTAATACATCCCAGAATCTTGTTTGTCTTTTTTGCAACAGCATCACACTGTTGACTCATATTTAGCTTGTGGTCCACCATAACCCCTAGATCCCTTTCTGCCGTACTCTTTTGTGTATTAGATCACTGTGCACCCAAATCTCATGAAACAATCACAGGTTAATTTCGTATACAACATCTATACAAAGGAAACAGTATATGCCACAGAAAATATTGTAATTCCTTTGGGCCAAAATGCCATCATTTGAACAGGCCTATGTGTTTAAAAATTTGCAAAGATAAAATATTTCAGAGAAAGCAATACTAAAGGAAGTGAAGTTCTTCAAAGTAAAGGAGAAAAATCCACAACATAATGTGATAAGAACGATATTAAAAAAAAGCCAGATGACACACCTCAGCTTTGAGGGACAAATCAAGCCCCACTGTAGTTCTGCTGCTAATGGGGACTGCACAGGAAGTAGACCCTTGTTCAGCATATATATCTACTCTTGGTAGCTAATGCACAGAACAGGCTGGAGCATGGAGGAACTGGGGTCCAGAGTTGGGCCAGTCCATGGATATTCCCATCCCCTAACCACGTCAGCCCAGGGCCTGGCCTAGCTATGCAGACTGGGTGCTGGGTCATGATTTGGGCCGAAGTTAAATTTTACACTACTTTCTCACCAGTATAAATATGGAAATATTTTTCACAAGGAAAAATCTGTATAATTGACACATCTGCAGCATGCTTTGGGTAACCACTGATTTGAGTTTGGTGAATACATCTGCTAATTTTAGATGTGGAGATTGCTAGTGTTCTTTTAATGTAAAAGATGTACCACTGTGAATGCAAAAGGTGCTAGCCGTTGTCTCTTTGGTTGAATAATCTAGTTTCAGAATGACGAACTCAGTCAATTTGCAAGAGAAACACATAAAAGGTAAGGGGAAAAAGGAGAAATAATCTAACCTCAAGGGACTCAGTAAATGATACAAAATTCATAATTTTATGAATTAAGGGGCAACAATCAAAAATCTACACCGCAAAGTAAATCAGCATCAATTCACTGATTTCTTAGGGTATTCACTAGAGAAAAATAAGAACTAGAAAATGTAAACTCTGTAAATCTGCAAACCCAGTAATGAGATTTCTTAACACTCTGATTGCAAAACTGCTCTTTAGGGAAGGGTCTCGTGTTCCACTGCCTTCCAAGTTTCAGTCATTTATACCAGTACAATGTGAATGCAAATTGGATGTAGAAAGCTATCCGGTCAGAAAGGCATTGTTTTACACCTACTTTTCACAGGTGTATATGACTACATAAGGTGCAAAGCAGTGGGAAATCAGGCCCAAACTGCTGAGAGTGCAGTTATCCAAATCTAGGCAAACAAATGCATGCACATACTGGGGCAGATTTTGTAAGTTAGGGGGATGTAACGTGAGAGATCATGGACATTTTGGGACTCCAGATAGCACCTAAATTGCCCCATCACAATGTTTTCACTCTGACTAGTCTCTCCCTGTATTGATCAGCTATTTGCTCCAAACCCTACCACTCCCTCAGGGTCTCACACCCCTTCCCTTCCTTTGTCTTTCCATTTAGCTAATTCCCTCCTAACATAATCCCATTGAAATAATTTAAATAACTAAACAGAAAAATCACAAAACTAACATGATGTTTGCAGCCATCACCTTGTTCACTCTGTACTTTCTGTACATTTCCCCTACCATTTGCTTGTTTTGTCTATTTACATGGTAAGTTTTCTTATTCTGTTCAAATTTGTATAGCTTTAAATATTTCAGAGGCACAAAAACAGTGCACTGTACATTTAAATGAAAATGGGATGAGAAAAAGAGAATTTGTACTCAACATGATCCCATAAATAAAGATTGCTAACAGGAACACTTTTGTCCCTTGAGCTATGTGTACATTGCACAGTTAACCTGGTTGACTGGCATCTGTGTTTGAGCATCTAGCTTAAGTTGCATGGGTATGAATAGAACTGGGTAAATAATGAATTTTTCAGTTTGCTGGCAATTCCAAAAAACTGAGAAAAATTGTTTTGGGTCGAATTGAAAACTAAATGTTGTGAAATATTTGATGAACAAACAAGTAAAAAAAATCTTTTGGGTCAAATTCAAACATTTTGTTTGACCTGAAACAAAACATTTTGTTTTGATTTGCAGTGGGATTTTAAAGTTTTTTAATGTTTTAAAATTAAATAGGGCTATCAATTAATCACAGTTAACGTACGCAATTAACTCAAAAAAAATCACAATTTAAAAAAATTATCATGATTAATCACACTGTTAAACAATAGAATACCAATTGAAATTTATTAAATATTTTGGATGTTTTTCTACATTTTCAAATATATTGATTTCTATTACAGCACAGAATTCACAGAATACAAAGTGTACAGTGCTCACTTTATATTATTATATTTTATTACAAATATTTGCACTCTAAAAATGGTAAACAAAAGAAATAGTATTTTTCAATTCACCTCACACAAGTATCTTAGTGCAATCTCTTTATCGTGAAAGTGTAATTTACAAATGTAGATTTTTTTTGTTACATAACTGCACTCAAAAACAAAACAATCTAAAACTTTAGAGCCAACAAGTTCACCCAGTCCTACTTCTTGTTCAGCCAATCGCTAAGACAAACAAGTTTGTTTACATTTATGGGAGATACTGCTGCCTGCTTCTTATTTAGAATGTCACCTGAAAGTGAGAACAGGCGTTCGCATGGAACTTTTGTAGCGATTGTTAAAAAATATTTATGTGCCAGATATGCTAAATATTCGTATGCCTCTTCATGCTTCGGCCACCGTTCCAGAGGACATATTTCTATGCTGATGATGCTTGTTAAAAAAAGAATGCATTAATTCAATTTGAGAGTTGTATCCGGGAGAATTGTATGGGGGAGAATTGTATGTCTCCTGTTCTGTTTTACCTGCATTCTGCCATATATTTCATATTATAGCAGTCTCGGATGATGACCCAGCACATGTTCGTTTTAAGAACACTTTCACAGCAGATTTGACAAAACCAAAGAAGGTACCAATGTGAGATTTCTAAAAATAGCTACAGCACTCAACCCAAGGTTTAAGAATCTGAAGTGCCTTCCAAAATCTGAGAGGGATGAGGTGTGGAGCATGCTTTCAGATATCTTAAAAGAGCAACACTCCGATGCAGAAACTACAGAACCTGAACCACCAAAAAAGAAAATCAGCATTCTGCTGGTGGCATCTGACTCAGATGATGAAAACAAAGATGCGTCAGTCCTCTCTGTTTTGGATCATTCTCGAGCAGAACCCGTCATCAGCATGGATGCATGTCCTCTGGAAGAGTGGTAGAAGCATTAAAGGATGTATGAATCTTTAGCGCATCTGGCATGTAAATATCTTGCTATGCCGGCTACAACAGTGCCATGCGAACGCCTGTTCTCACTTTCGGTTGACATTGTAAACAGGAAGCGGGTAGCATTATCACCTGCAAATTGTAACCAAACTTGTTTGTCTGAGCAATTGGCTGAACAAGAAGTAGGACTGAATGGACTTGTAGGCTCTAAAGTTTTACATTGTTTTATTTTTGAATGCAGGTTTTTTTGTACATAATTCTACATTTGTAAGTTCAACTTTCATGATAAAGAGATTGCACTACAGTACTTGTATTAGGTGAATTGAAAAATACTATTTCTGTTGTTTTTTACAGTGCAAATATTTGTAATCAAAAATAAATATAAAGTGAGCACTGTACACTTTGTATTCTGTGTTGTAATTGAAATCAATATATTTGAAAATGTAGAAAACATCAAAAATATTTAAATAAATGGTATTCTATTATTGTTTAACAGCCCTAAAATTAAAGTAAAGGACATTTCAAAACAAAAGTTGATTCTAATTGAAAAACTGAAATGTTTTGTTTGAAAAACGAAAATGCTTTATTTTTTTTTCAGATTATTTTTCCTAAATGAACAATTTGGTGAAATTGACATGAATTTCCTTAATGTTTTGGTGTTGCCAAATCTGCATTAAAAAAAAAAAAAAAAGGCTGTTGAAAGATATCTCCCAGCTCTAGCTGTGAATGTCCCTACTATAGAGCTCTGACTGCGTTACTGTGTCCTCACTGTTTCTGCATTTGCTGTGTGTGTCTGAGGGCACACCCCATGGCTCTTTATTCTGAGATATCCTAGGATTCTTGCCCAGTCAATTGTGTCAATTAGTGGGAGAATTCGTCTGCCTAAGACTGTTAGCACTCAAGTGATTAAGATTGTGTCCACACTGCGAAGTGGGCAGGTTTCAGCCCTAGTTAAAGCGGATTCTGGATTCTAACCCAGACTCCCAGCTGAGCAAGCTAGTCCAGACCTAAAGTAGCTTCAAACTCAGGTCAGAAGTTTTTCTGTAAGGATGGTAGGAGGGGCTAAGGCTCAAATCTGGGTAAGAGCCTGGGTTTGCTGTGCATTGCACATATACCCTTAGAAACAAAGAAGTTAATGAAATATAGTCAGTGCACACTACATGACAGAGAAAAAACATAGACAATGTTCTGAAGTAATTTTAAAGGACTGATAAGAGAAAGCTGCAGGAAAACCTCTAAATAAAGATTTAAGGCAAATTTATGAATTTGGGGAATAATGGGATTTGGGGAAATAAATGCATCCAACATATATTCATGCTCTCTTTATTCAGTATTGCACTGTCATAAAGTAACATCAGTACTGCTGCTTTATTTCTAAGATCGTGTGCTGTAAGAGAGCAAATCCATATGCCCTCCTAGATAAAAAGGAGGTTGTTAGCTCCAGCAGGGTTTATTAAGGACAGAAGGAAAGGCAATAAGAAGGCGAGTTCAATAGTCACTACCTTTTTATTTCACATCCTTGCACAAATGCTGGTATGAAATCTTCAAGCACTAAGTGCTATGGCTTTGATAACTGAAATTAATTTCCCAGCTTACAGAAAGGAGTCATTGGAGCCAAAACCCTCAGTGACCTGTTATACCTTTGCAGCTGATGGCTGGTTGCCATTTTCCATCAGAGCAAAATGGTGTTGGTGTGTGAAACTGCACAATTCAATCCCTTTATATGGTGACCTCATACAAAGGAGTTAGATGTCTTTAAAGCAAGAGAAATTGCTTTAGAAGAATGAATCCTGTGTTTAATAGAAAGTGCTCTTTTAAAAAAAAGTTCTCTCCTGACTACTCTAAAATGCTCCTCTCTTTCTACCTCCCCTGCTTCTTCTCTCTGGTTGTCTAGGACCGGCTCCTCTCTGTCTCTACACACAAACGCACCATTGTTGGTGTGAGAGCCTTCTCCTCAGCAACAACTGCCATCTGGAAGAGCCTTCCTGTGTCTTTCCGCCTCATCAACTCTCCACTCGTTTTCAAATCTCAGCTGAAAACGTATCTTTTCTCCCTTGCCTTTGCCTCTTAATTGTGCTCTCCACAATGAACATCTATAGTTGTCTCATTTAACTCTCTGAAGTATTCTGGGATGCAGATTCTATGAGAGATGCAGTTGTATTTTTTCTGTATGTTCTGTCCTCACCGATCCAGGTGAGACTTCGCACTGGGGGTTGATCACCACCCACTAGCAGAGAAAAGCCACCTGTCAGTCATAGTCACATAAACGAGGCTTCCCCAATTCTCCTCTGGTGATTCTGAGATAATCTAAAGAGTTAGGACAGGAGCAGAAGTACCACTGACCAAAGAGTTAATGAACTGTTTATATGGCCCATTGTCAGCCATAGTTAGAGACTCAGCTATTAAAGGAGAAAAGTAACAGAGGGGTAGCCATGTTTGTCTCCTCCTTGTTCTATTAGAGGAGAGAGGCACCTATGCAAAAGTGCAATTTGAGGGAACCTTTAAAAGCTGCATCTGCAGAAATGGAAACATTCAACTAATCATGCTTTAAAAAAAAAAAAAGCCTTGATTTTAATTTTTTAAAATGTTGCAAAGAAGAGAAATGAAAACAGTAACACTGTTTTCTTCTATATAAAATTCACAATTTTTTATCTCACTCCAATATTTATATTCCATTATGAAAGTTGGAAGGGAAAAAATGAAAACCCTCCCCTAAAAATACAAAAGCAATAGACACAATGAGTGCTCTGTGAATGCGCAAATGGCTTTTGACACCTATGCAACCCCCTGAGGCTTCTTCCCATGAAACAGTAATCCTCTTTGCAGAACGTCCTTTTAGCGGACAGGACAAGGGCATCTGCAGATCTCTCTGGATAAGAGAATAGTTACCAAGTTAGAGAGGCAGGTATTCAAAGCTTAAGCCTTTTTCTTGTTCTTGACAAAAAGAATGATAAGGACTTTGGATTTATGAAAAAATACAGTTTTATTTAAAGGGACGCTATCAACTTAAAATTACACTTCTGTATGAAAGCTTTTTTTATTTACTATGGTTACAACTAACACCCAAGGTTACTGTAATTGAAAAAGATTAGAGAAAAAGATTTTATTTTTTCCCAGTTTTGTTTACTGTATTCATTTGACATTTCTAACAGAGCTGGTTCAATATTTTCCTCTGCAGAGTTAATACATTTCTCCTGTTTTTTTGTGGTCTTTCACACAGCGATTGGGGGGAGAAATTTCTTTGTATAAAAGAGGAAAGCATAATTGTAAAACCACAAATATTGGCAGGAGTCTTAAGAACAAGTGTAGTACCTGCAATAATTATTTTTTTAACTGACTAGTTTTTAAGTAGACACTGTCTTTCTAGAATAAAACATAAAGGGCCCTGATCCTGCAAGCAGCTGGGATTAACTTGATGCATGTGGGTAGTCTCATTGAACTCACACATGGCTGGGGACCAAAGATCTTATAACCATCTAAAGAACAAAGCAGGCATTGTGAAGGGGTGGTTGGGCAAGGATGAATGATTATTAATAAAACTGCCTCTTTTAGATGGAAAATATGGTATAAATTATACTCCAATCCAGATGCTATCTAAATACAAATGGTCATAACAAGTGTGTGAATGAGTACCTCTAAAGCATCTCTCTTGTAACAGCAATGTGGTGGCATGTTGTGTAGCACCATAGGCTTAACAAACTCTGCAAGAGAGATTCTGTGCACTTTCCAGTTTTGTTTCCCTCTGGCTCTGAAGATGACACCAAGAGCTGAAACATTATTTCATAGATAGATTTTGAGGTCAAAGGGGCCATTATGATAACCTAAGTCTGGCCTCCTGCATAGCACAGGCCATAGAATTACATCCACTCATTCTTTGGATTCATTTTTTGTTTTGTTTTAGATATGCCCATACAATGCTCTGGGGACATACACATTAAAAATAATAACAAACCTTAGAAATTAATCAGTAAGCCTTTATGAACTCACCTTCTCCATGCAGTTTACCAGGAGTCATAAATAATCACCTCCTTCATTCATATTTTCCCTTACCCACTCCCTTCTCAAAATCCCCAAACACCACCTGGGCCATCTTCTTGCTACTGCAACACAAGCCATTTGCCCCTCTTTAAACCTATTTATTTAATAAAGTAGAGTAGTAATTTTCTACTTTTCAATGGATTTGGATTTGTGTTGAATTTGGTTTTCTTGCATTATATTTGGGGATCCAAAGTCTTAAACCATTAATTCCAAAGATGTTGCAAGTTGTAGAGTGAAAATCATTTTCTGTCTGTGCCCTTCTTTCTCCTGCATACTCCACTGAAACCTTTCCATTTCCTTGTAACTGTACAGAACCATGCAGCTAATCCTGGCTAATTCAACAGGCAAGAAATTTAGACAGGGAAAACAAGTTCTACAATCATCTGAAAGAATACAAATGCATTATATCTGGAGAGGATGAAAGAGTCCAATTCTGTTCTCAGGTACCCTTGTTTAGGTCTGGATTCAGCAAGCTACTTATATGCACACCTAAAGCGTGGTCTACACTAGAAAATTAGGTTGGCATAACTACATCACACAGGGCTGTGAAAAATCCACACCCCAGAGTGGCAAAGTTAAGCAGACCTAAGTCCTTGTATAGTCTGTGCTAGGTTGTTGCAAGAATTCTTCAGTTGACCCTGCTAACACCTCCTGGGGAGGAGGATTACCTATGCCGATGGCTGCAACAGTGCAACTGTGCCACTGTAGTGTTGTAAGTGTAGACATACCCTAACTGTAAGCACATGATTAATCCCAAATAAATCAGTGGGACTACTCATGTTCTTATAGATAGGCACAATTAGGAAACTTGCCAAATTGGAGCCTGAGATCTGAAGTAATATATAGTCTTATTTATAGCACTTTGAGTTCCTCCAGGGAAAGGTGATCTATAAGACACTGATTCAGCAAAGTACTTAAGCATATACTTAATTCTAAGCACCAGAATAATCCCATCCCCAATTCAGGCAAAGTCTCGAGTCTAAAACACACACCTAGTTTGTGCTTAGGTGCTTTGCTGAATCAGGATCTTATAGGATATGTCCATACTGCAGCTGGGAACAAGCCTCTCAACCCAGACAGAGAGGCTTAGAATCATAGAAGATTAGGGTTGGAAGAGAGCTCAGGAGGTCATCTAGTCCAACCCCCTGCTCAAAGCAGGACCAACCCCAAATAAATAATCCCAGCCAGGGCTTTGTCAAGCCAAGCCTTAAAAACCTCTAAGGATGGAGATTCCACCACCTCCCTAGGTAACCCATTCCAGTGCTTCACCACCCTCCTAGTGAAATAGTGTTTCCTAATATCCAACCTAGACCTCCCCCACTGCAACTTGAGACCATTGCTTCTTGTTCTGTCATCTGCCACCACTGAGAACAGCCAAACTCCATCCTCTTTGGAACCCCCCTTCAGGTAGTTGAAGGCTGCTATCAAATCCCCCTTACTCTCCTCTTCTGCAGATTAAACAAGCCCAGTTCCCTCAGCCTCTCCTCGTAAGTCATGTGCCCGAGCGCTCTGATAATTTTCATTGCCCTCCGCTGGACTCTCTCCAATTAGTCCACAGGCTTTCTGTAGTGGGGGGTCAAAGCTGGATGCAATACTCCACATGTGGCCTCACCAGTGCCGAATAGAGGGGAATAATCACTTCCCTCGATCTTCTGGCAATGCTCCTACAATGCAGCCCAATATGCCTTTAGCCTCTTTGGCAACAAGAGCACACTGCTGACTCATCCACTGTGATCCCCAAGTCCTTTTCTGCAGAACTGCTGCTTAGCCAGTTGGTCCCCAGCCTGTAGCAATGCATAGGATTCTTCTGTCCTAAGTGCAGGATTCTGCACTTGTCCTTGTTGAACCTCATCAGATTTCTTTTGGCCCAATCCTCCAATTTGTCTAGGTCACTCTGGACCCTATCCCTACCCTCCAGCATATCCCATCATCCAGATCATTAATAAAGATGTTGAACAAAACCAGTCCCAGGACCGACCCCTGGGGCACTTCGCTTGATACCGGCTGCCAACTAGACATTGAGCCGTTGATCACTACCTGTTGAGCCCGACAATCTAGCCAGCTTTCTATCCACCTTATAGTCCATTCATCAAATCCATACTTTTTTAACTTGCTGGCAAGAATACTGTGGGAGACCGTATCAAAAGCTTTGCTAAAGTCAAGATATATCATGTCCACTGCTTTCCCCATATCCACAGAGCCAGTTATCTCATCATAGAAGGCAATCAGGTTGGTCAGGCATGACTTGCCCTTGGTGAATCCATATTGACTGTTCCTGATCACCTCCCTTTCCTCCAAGTGCTTCAAAATGGTTTCCATGAGGACCTGCTCCATGATTTTTCCAGGGACTGAAATGAGGGTGACCGGTCTGTAGTTCCCCGGGTTCTCCTTCTTCCCTTTTTTAAAGATGGGCACTATATTTGCACTAAATATGGGCACCAATGCACTAAAAATAGCAGTGTGAAAACTGAGGCTTGGGTTGGAGTTCAGGTTCTCAAGCCTAGGGATTTAGGTAGGGTTGACAGTCTGAGCTGCAGCCTAAGTGTATGAGTCTATGAGTCCACACTGTTATTTTTAGCGTGCTAGCTTGAGCCCTGTTAGTATGAGTCTGTCTAGCCTGGTTGGGAGGCTCTCTCCCAGCTGCACTGTAGACATGCCCATAAAGCACCTTTCATTCGAGGAAATCAGAGTGCTATAAATAAGAATTTTCTGGTACTTTTACATATTATCATTAATAAGGAGTTTGCTGACTTTGCATACTTTAGGTTAAAAACTCTTCATAAAGCTAAAGAAAAGGAGACAGATTCCACTGGTTGTTAGCAAGATCTATAGCACCACCAGCAGCAGTTTGAAAGCATATTCTCATGAGCACTGTTTTACAAAAATGATTTTGTCTTGCCCTCAAATGCATCTTGCTTGTTGCAGAGGTAGAAATCTATCAAGGGCCTGGGGAAGAACCAATAAAGGGAAAAACACACCACCATCACCAGCAAAATCTCTTATTTTATTTGTTATCCTTTTTTGCAGCAAAATATAAGAGTGGTGCTGAGCACTGTGGTACCTTATATGCCTATATCAGTACACATACACATATACAAAGAACAACAAGCTCATTACTCTGAAGGCTTAAACTATAGTCAAAGGCTGATGTCCTAATCGGACAGGTCAGGCCTACAACAGCCTATCTCTTAAGGGATTTTCCATACACAGCTGGCAACAAAACAAACAACTTTCTTCCCTTCAGTTGGGCAGCTGCCCAAGGGCTCCCCATCCATGACTAACAGGAGGAAGCAGTGGTTGTACAATGAATAAATTGCCATAATCATGTAACTGTCTTTCTGGGAAACCTGAAGAGATGAATCAATCCTTTTAATGAAAGACTGAGCAGCGGAGATGGAATGAGAGAAAAGGGTAAGAAGGGTGTGGGAGGGGGAGTACATCTAGGCTTATAGCAGTTATGGACCTCTTTTCAGACAGAGAAAAATATTTTATTTTAACTCTCCTATAATTTATTTTTGAATCTCAAAAAATCATAGGATAGTTCCTGGACCAATACAATCCTTTTAGGCTGCTCTGGCAAAATCTTTCCCACCTGGGAATTCCACATGTATGGAGGAATCCCAGGGTGGAGTACAGCTCGTATAGGGGGCTCTTCTGGTGAGGATGGTGGAGGAAGGAGGGTTTGGAGCAGTGCTGCACTGGGATAATTTTAGAGCACTTCTGTGGCTGTTTTAAATTTGTGGCAGGAGCTGAGCTGGCTACCAGCAGCCACAGAGATCAAGGGAGCACAAAGGTCTCTCTCCCTCACCAATGCCAAGTATGGGCCAGCGAGGGCTGAGGATCTGGGCCTATGTTTTTTGTGAGGTTTTAGACAGAAATTGTACTGACCCATCTGCTTTTCAGCTTTTATTTTTGTTTGAATTATTTCCAAAAAAATGAGTGAAATAATAAAATAATCCATTTGGTTTTTGCAGGCTAAAAACCTTGGGCCAAATCTTGAATTTCTTGTTCAGGCAAATCTCCGATTCAACTCAATAGAATTACTCCTGATTTATACTAGTATAAATTAAAACAGAGTTTGGGCCCAGAACCCTTTTTACTGCCCCATGTTTTGTGTTCTTGTTTCTATTTGGAATGTAGCCCACGTTACACATTTATTTATGTATTTCAATTTTTTCTTTTATTTAGGCCCCAATCTTGCTTCAATTTAAATCAAAAGCAAAATTCCTATGACTTCAGTGGAAGCAAGATCATACCATTAGTTGCTTATTGGACACCTAGGCTACCAGAACATTTGAATACCTCACATTCAATTTAAAATAATCAAATCCAAACAAATGAGTCATCCAAGGGGCTGATTCAATAACATTTTATGCAACTCACCTTCTGTGATGGTAATGATGATTTAAAAGCTCGAATATACAGGTTATATGCATATATACATGATTTCCCTTGAAGCTCTTTTTTAAATACACCTCTACCCCGATATAACGCGACCCGATATAACACGAATTCGGATATAACGCGGTAAAGCAGCACTCCGGGGGGCGGGGGGGGGGGCGGGGGGGGGAAAGGGACTGAGCACTCTGGTGGAGCCAAGTAAGGTCGATATAAAGCGGTTTCACCTATAACGCGGTAAGATTTTTTTGGCTCCCGAGGACAGCGTTATATCGGGGTAGAGGTGTAATTATACAAAATTTCTGGTGGTAATTAGCAGACAAAGCCATTTTAAAAGAAAATTTCAAAGTGTCTTACCTCTGCTTTTATTTTATTGTCTCCAAAACAGAGATGCTGCAAGTAGGCTGCAGCATTGGACTGTACTGAAGGGAACTGATGCTGTAACATCTGTATAACTTCAGGAAGTTCTGGATCTCTCCATCCAAACTCTCTGTACACAAAGAAACAAGAGTATCCTCAGCAAACAGTGAATAAATATATTCAATGTGGCAATGATTCACCCACCAATACAATTAGAAATGTATAAATAAAACTCTGTTTTTTTGTTTGTTATTATCAATGCCAGAAAGAACATGAACATAGACCTTTCCCCCCTTTTTACCGCTACCACTCTAACACATTATAGAAAGGTAGGTTTAATCTGATTTATTTATTCTCTCATCAAAGGCCCTTGTAAGTTTTAACATAATCTAAATCCAATGCATTACAGGAAACTCTGATAAAGATGAAATAAAGAAAGAAAAATAATTATACACACATGTGCACAAACACGCACTTAATTAAAATGGGAAATGTTAGGCTTAAATGTTACTGACTGTAGGAAAGGTTCATTTAATTACTATAATCATTATGTGACAAAATTGATATCTAATACAGAAAACAACCATATATTGTGTCTTGTGTTCACTGTATCCAGGTATAATGTAAACTAAAGCAAAACTAATGTACCAAAACCACACAGCTGATATCTTTTGCATCTTTGCAAATATATGCCTAATTGAAACTGACTCTGCAAATGTTTCTGAAATGGACCATTGTGATCCTGTAAGACGCTGAGCATCCTTAGAGTCAAATGGTGATGGGATTTGAGGATTTCAGCTCATCTCAGCAAGTGTTCAGCATCTTGCAGGACTGGGCTCTAACTGAATATGTCAAATGAGGTACAACTATGTCTCTGCACTCAAGGGAATAGAGCCCATGAAAGCTGCCCTGATTTTGTGTCTCAGGAGTCAGATGTACGTGCAGCATCTCCGAATGAAATGAAGAAATCTAACATGCCTTTAATTCTTAGGGCTGAATTTTGCCCTCATATAAACATCCACATTTTCCTCTGACTTCAGCGGTATTTGTGCATGTGAAATGTAACAGTAGAACATGGCTCTCAAGCTGAAATTCATACAATATTGGCACAGAGCCTGAGTAAAATGGGCTTCGTGTGAGGGAATGGTGGAAAGGTTGAGGAGAACCATATCTGCCCCCTGATCAGGACACAGGGTGTGGAGAAGTTGCATAGGCCCTTTGTTGTAGCCACTCCAGCCACGGAGACTTAGGATTACAGGTTATGCATTATCATGGAACCACTGCTCCTCACTTGGTTTGCTCCCAAACAGTCCATCTGCCCTGGCCTACGAGGAGCAGTGCCCAGTTCTACCTTGTATAAAGGATTCAAAGACCCATATCATTCACTTCCTTCTTCCTAAATCATAGTGACTCTGCTGAACTGAGACCTACCATACAATGTTGGGTGAATTCACTCAGTTTGAGTAAAACTTTCAGTATACCTGCAGCCTGTCTTTAGCAAAATCAGACAGCTCACACGTACAGTACAAGTTCCCCAAAATGAACTGAAGCAATAACAATGCATACTACAAAACAAGATTGATCCTGCAAGAACAAGTAGTCTTTGTTGAAATTCTAGCATCACCTATTTGTCTTTTCTTTCATCTCCCTACTATTCCATCTCACACAGCATTTTCTGTCAGTCAGCCTGAGAAGTATCATTCTACGTCGCATCCTTACAAAGATCCAGGATGATAAATATATGACACAAAATAAACATATTCAGAATTCTGTGTTTTATCAGTTCAGACTAAATAAGCCGAGTTTGATGTAAGTGATAAATTTTACATGAACTGTTTATTACAGAGAAAACATAAGGACACAACAACAAATCATATGGTGGCTGTTCCAGCGTGGATTTAGACTGTGAGGAACTATCAAAGACCTTGTGTGATCCTGTGACACTGACAGGCCAAGTGCCAGGGAATGCCAGAGTCTTAGGAATTCATTTGTATGTGAATATCAAAGCAGTGTTAAGTGTTAGTGTGGGTTCAAACTAATTCACTTGTATGCTAATAGAGCTCAAAGGAGCTGTTGATTGTGTTGTTTTTGTCTATCTCCTGCTATGGGTACCCACATGGCCCCACAGTATGCCAACATTTTTATGACTGACTTAGAACAATGCTTCCTCAGCTCTTGTCCCCTAGCACCCCTCCTCTACTTGCGCTACATTGATGACATCTTCATCACATGGACCCACGGAAAGGAGGCCCTTGAAAAATTCCACCTGGATTTCAACAATTTCCACCCCACCATCAACCTCAGCCTGGACCAGTCCAGACAAGAGATCCACTTCCTGGACACTACAGTGCAAATAAGTGATGGTCACATAAACACCACCCTATATTGGAAACCTACTGACTGCTATACTTACCTACATGCCTCCAGCTTCCATCCAGGACACATCACATGATCCATTGTCTACAGCCAAGCCCTAAGATACAACCAAATTTGCTCCAATCCCTCAGACAGAGACAAACACCTACACGATCTTTATCAAGCATTCTTAAAACTACAGTACCCACCTGGGGAAGTGGGGAAACAGATTGACAGAGCGAGACGGGTACCCAGAAATCACCTACTACAGGACAGGCCCAACAAGGAAAATAACAAAACACCACTGGCCATCACGTACAGCCCCCAGCTAAAACCTCTCCAGCACATTATCAATGATCTACAACCTATACCGGAAAAGCATCCCTCACTCTCACAGACCTTGGAAGGCAGGCCAGTCCTCGCTTACAGACAACCCCCCAACCTGAAGCAAATACTCACCAGCAACTACACACCACACCACAGAAACACCAACCCAGGAACCAATCCCTGTAGCAAACCTTGTTGCCTACTCTGTTCCCATATCTACTCTAGCAACACCATCAGAGGACCCAACCACATCAGCCACACCATCAAGGGCTCATTCACCTGCACGTCTACTAATGTTATATATGCCATTATGTGCCAGCAATGCCCCTCTGCCATGTACATTGGCCAAACCAGACAGTCCCTACGTAAAAGAATAAATGGACATAAATCGGACATCAGGAATGGTAACATACAAAAGCCAGTAGGTGAACATTTCAATCTCCCTGGACATTCTATAACAGATTTAAAAGTAACTATTCTTGAACAAAAAAACTTCAGAAATAGACTTCAAAGAGAAACAGCAGAACTAAAATTCATTTGCAAATTTAACACCATTAATCTGGGCTTGAATAGGGACTGGGAGTGGTTGGCTCATTACAAAAGCAGCTTTGCCTCTCCTGGAATTGACACCTCCTCATCTATTATTAGGAGTGGACAACATCCACCCTGATTGAATTGGCCCTGTCAACTCTGGTTCTCCACTTGTGAGGTAACTCCCTTCTCTTCATGTGTCATTATATAATGCCTGCATCTGTAACTTTCACTCCATGCATCTGAAGAAGTGGGTTTTTTACCCACGAATCCTTATGCCCAAATAAATCTGTTAGTCTTTAAGGTGCCACCAGACTCCTTGTTGTTTTTGTGGATACAGACTAACACGGCTACCCCCTGATACTTACCTCCTGAAGTCTGCTATTACATTACTTCTACATTATGTATACCCTGTAATTAAATAACCCCTGATCCAAGGTGTGTTAATGTAAGATCCTAGTCAGGTGTTAAAACTTCATGGAAACTAAAAAGGATTGTTGTTTGCTCTTACTTTTCCTTTTACATTGTGTATACCCCTGTGACTAAACTCATCAAATGTGGATGGAACCTAGGAAATGCTAATGAAGGACTTAATGGCTGTAACAGGAAATGCTAATTTCAAAGCAAGGGTTCATGGAGGAGTAAAGACACTTATCAGATTGCTTTCTGTGTGGAAAAGCTATAAATATGGATTCATGGATTGATACTACATTTCTGAACTGTTTGGATTCTAATAGGGTCGACTAACTAAACAAGAAAGAGATCCACAGAGTTATTCTGGGTAACCCTGAAATACTTTTGTAGACTGGCAGATTACTACATCTCTGCTATCATTTGGATTTACAAACTTTGATTCACCTGTTAATGTATTTCAACTCCTTTCACTTCCCAATAACTCATTTATTTCTCTTAGCTAACAAATCTTTAGATAGTTTACTAGAGAATTGGCCACCAGTGTTGTTTCTGGTGTAAGATCCAGAGTACTAATTGATTTGAGGTAAGTGACTGATCCTTTGGGATTTGGAGTAACCTGATGTGGTATGATTTTTGTTTTATATACCCTTTTATCACAAAAGTCCCATTTGTCTGGGTGAGAACACAAGCCTGGTGAAATCTAATTATAGAATATATCACCAGTGTGGGATGTCTACCCTGAGATTGGCACTCAGAGTTTTGAGCCACTCCAGACAGCATGACAACTCCATAGCAAGTTTGACTTAAATTCTGCAGTTCTCCGACGCAGCAAAGTGGAGATTCTGTGGCAGCTTGAGAAAGGGTTCAAAACTGAAGGTTTTTATTGAATTAAATATGAACATGAATAGCACAATCACTACAATACACCCGCTGATTTAATTTTTTATTAAATTCAATTTATTTTTTGCTGCCTCTAAATTTTTAATGTTCACTGTGTTGCAGTATTTGTACTGAAAATGCATAAGTGTATTATAGAATTATCAGGGGAAAGCTGAAATGTTTGGCAGTTCTTCAAGGGACAACTGGGACTTCAGGCACCTGAAAAGCTGTTGGAAGCAGTTTGGCTTTGTGAGATAGCACAGTAGATGGCCACATGCTCAGGGTCTACTGATCATCATATTTGGGGTCGGGAAGGAATTTTTGCCCATGTCAGACTGGCTGAGACCCTGGAGAGGTTTCACCTTCCTCTGCAGCATGGGGCCCCGGTCACTTGCAAGTTTAAACTAGTGTAAATTGTGATTTTCTGTAACTTGAAGTTTTTAAACCCTGATTTGAGGACTTCAGTAACTCAGCCAGAGGTTAGGGGTCTATTTCAGGAGTGGGTGGGTGACGTTCTGTGGCCTGCATAGGGTTAGCAGTGTGCAGGAGATCAGACTAGATGATCGTGATGGTCCCTTCTGACTTTAAAGTCGATGAGTCTATTAAATGCTCAGCAGTGAAATAGTTAACAATGTTGACCTTCAAATGTACAACATAATATTTCAAAGTTGACACCAGAGCATGTTTCATGATGTTGGAAGACTGATTTAAACTCACTTTCTGTTTGGAAAGTTTCCTTTGCAACCATGATGTAAATTGATGTGTCTGCATTGGTTTCGGTGGAGCAACACCGATTTACACTGACTGAAGATCTGCCCCCTCTTCCCTTTTTTTTTTAAACAAGAGCTTCATTTCTGCAATGAGAGTTGGATGCCATAGCAAATATTACTGCCAAAGAATGATGCAGTATGTGGCCTCTGACTATGGCATTGTATGCAAAAGGAGATGAAAAGCAATTTTGGTTAAGTATTGAATTTCTATTTGGCAAGCAGGTAGCACAAATCCATGAACAAATCACAGCTGAACATGGATGGCATTATACGCTAACAGGTACTACAAGCACAGATTCTGACGTCACTTACACAGGTGTAACTCCATTAACCTCAGTGGACCAAATACACCTTCCAGAATATTTTGTTGACAGGGAAAAGAATAAGTAAGTTAAATAAGAATAAGCATGAATGTCTGAAAATCTTTCTGGTAAAGAATCAATAGTTATTCTCCTGATCTAGCAAAGCAAGATATAAAAGTTAGACTGCCCTGGTTCAGCACAAGACTGACACTGGGGGATATCAAACTATTAAACAGGCACCTCGCTATCCTCACTTCATAGCAAGAAGAGGCTTTACAGGCTATTGATGAAATGCATCTGGGAACTGAACTTTCAATCCGTCCTTGAGACTCACGCACAGTTGTGTTTAAGAAAAAAAAGATGGCATAATTCACACCAAGTCTACTGCTGCTAACTAAAGAATTAACGTTAAAGTTTAAAGGATACTTTGCCATGAAAAGATGGTGTAGCAAGTTCATTCTGGTTCTCCACACTGGGTCTCACACACAGGTATTGGTAGATCCAAGAGACAGGAAGAAAATTGCTTTTACAGTAGACAAGGGGCTGTGGTAATTTAAAGTAATGGCCTTTAGCCA
The DNA here is from genome assembly GCF_002925995.2 of Terrapene triunguis. NCBI lineage: Eukaryota > Metazoa > Chordata > Testudines > Emydidae > Terrapene > Terrapene triunguis. Next base: position 6,568,826 of record NW_020664931.1, read on the forward strand.
AACAACCTTCACCTGAAAATGCCCCAAGTCAGTGTCAGTAATTTCTCTCCCAGCAGGAAACTAACCCACTACAAAACTCCCTAAACTCCTTCTGCTTAGCAAAGCAGAAACAGTATTATATACAACAGGACACCAGTATGGCCTGAGAACCAGGTCAGACTTTCTTTCCTTCCTTTCTATAACCAAGGGGGAAGTGAAGCTCTTTGAAAGTTCTCTGTTATAGTGTTGTCATTCTCTGGAAAACATTACTATATTTTGATGTCCCGGTGCAAAATTGAGGCAATCTGGAGAAGTTAACAAGGTCACTGATTTTTTTTTTTTAATATCAACCAGAATTCTTACATCGTACAGTCAAATCCCTCACATCATTACACAAAGCATTAAAATTTTCAAGAAAACTTTGATCTTTGTAATCATATCAGTTGGGCAAGGCACTTTAAACTACTGCCAGGTGACACCTTTGATCATTATGATACAAGCCTACCTACTGTAACAAATTAAAGTCATGTGAATGTGAATGGATAAGAGAAGGACTAATTAGAGTGAATTCTCATTGCACTTCAATCTGAGTTGGTACTTGACTTCCTTAAATGGCTTTAAAATTCTCAGCCACAGTTTTTACGTGGACTACATCAGCACAGGTGATGCCCAAGATCACAGGTGACAGCAAGGGTAGCTTATGGTACCTTCAGCTTCTTTTCTTGATTTGTACCAAGTGCTCCTTGACTGCAGCTGAGACCTAGGTCCATATGTTGTTCTACTCGTATAGCTGATACTCAAAGTTTGTTGCTAATGGGAACTTTCTTTTGCCCCTCCCTAAAAAACTGCTTAAAAATTCTTTCAATAATATCCAAAAGTAATGACTAAAGTATATTGTACTATATACTGATGAATACATTTGAGATCTGCTATAGCAATATATAACAAAACTAGAAGCTGCTGGCCATTTCTGCAAGAGAAATCCAGCCTTTTCCCCTTGAGTTCTGTGCAAGAATTGGACACACTGCACGTAGGTAAAAAGCTTCTTTCATAAAATGTTATAGAGGTGTCTTCACACAACAGTGAGAGGGTTGAAGCTATTAAAATTAAGAAAAAATGCTTCAGCTCCTTACTAAAATTCTTTTATTCTGCAAAATCTCATAACCCCACTATTTAAGATTTATCCACTGAAGACAATCCTGGAAAGTCAACAGAAAAGACAAAAATATTTTTTTCTGCAGAATAAGTCATGACAAGTACCAACAGCTCCTGGTTTTCTCATGAACCATTTGAAAAATTGTAAGGGAATAGGAAAATATGTAAATCTAACCTTTACTATATGTATCTACACTTAAACCACCAATATTTTGAGAAAAATAACACAGTGCATTCATATGTCATATTCCAAGTACTCAGAAATATAGTTAAAAATAAAATAACAGGCTGTGATTATTTTGCATGAGAACTTTATATTGACACCAAGCAAAATATTGTAAATGGAATTATAAAGTAATCTTTTGTACAGAATCCTTGTTTAAATAGAGAATGGCAGTAGTGCAGGCTATATTATACCAGAAACCTACAAAGTTTTCAGAGTCCACAAATTTTGGAGAAGAACAATTTCTTGAAATATGAAGCTCCAGCTGAGGTAAGGACTACAGTATTATTATTACCAAAATGCAGAGGCCCAACTCTTCCAGGTTATCACTAGAATGGATGGAACAATTCATAATAAATTATTTTATGCATTTAGGCTCTTTTTTATCTTGTGGAATTTACTATTTGAAATTATGACAATTTTTTGTACTTTTTAAACTGTATGTTTGATTTCTAACAGTTTCCTGTGTGCATTTCATATTCATTATTCCATCTGGGCTGGATAATTGCAGCTGATAAGTCACATGGCATTATTTCTGTTTCCCTGTTGGGCAAGTGAACATTTACTTCCAAAGTGAATACTCAAGATTCAGGTTCTATCATCCATGTGCCAATAAAATATGACCACCCACATGTCTGCAAAATTAGCACAAATGGGGAGTGAGCGTGGCAAAAGTGATTTTACTTAAAAATTCTACTGGCTCATCACTACCATTGTTGTACCCAGCTCTGCTGACAAACACTGGTATGGCAACAGACTGAGCATGGGAAGATTCACTTGAGCTGTGGTTTCTGAAAATAAAATAAAAAGGGCACCGATATATATACAAGATGACCTGTGTTTAACAGAACAAACTTTCTTTAAAGATAGGAATGCTGTAATTAACTGACAATTAAATCATACTACTGATATTGTAGAAAAAATGATATTTTTAAAGATAGGAAGACAACTTTGTGTTCAGTGCAAAAAAAATTTCACCCAGAGACACGCCATAAAACCACAAGTGGGAAAATGGCCCAGAAGCTGACCACCCCTATTCTGGCCTACCTTAAACATTATGGTGAAGTCACTGCAGTTTGCTTCTGACAGGAGCCATAAACTGGCATTAAGGAATGTGGTCCCTGTGTTATGTGCTGGTCCACATATTTATTTCCCTGACCCAGTGCTGTGTTCTGTACAAAGCTCATATGTAAATTATTCCTTCTCATAGTAGAAAGGGAATGTATGAGGGTGCTGAGCTAGAGGTTAGCTTCAACCAGTATAAAGGCAGAAATTAATACAACTTTTGCAGTGGGTTGTGTGTTTGCTCATTTTTCTGTATTGATGTATTGGTGTGTGTGGAGCAATCACTTCTGATTTTTGGTAGTTTCTTGATTTTGGCCCACTTTCGCCAAATATATTTTCCTGCTGCTACAAAGTCTGGTATACTTTCTGACACTAGTATTGTTGAATGAAATGGAAATGACAATTCAAGATCAGAGGATACAAGATCAAAAGGAGCCCACTGAACACGAATCCTCATATGAGGATACCATATTACTTAAGACCCCGTCCTCATTCAAAGAGGAATATAAAGGAGTAAAAGGTGTGGCTATGGTTACTCTTCTTCCTGAATTGCACAAGTCAGTCTAAGCTTTACTGCTCTGTGCCACATGCTGCATGTCATTAAAAAGGAAAGCAAATAGGGCTGGATCCCTTCCCCAAATCCAGGATGTTTTGGCTACCCCACTCTTCCTGCAAATAGTGGGTACAGTTCAGCAGATCCTATGAGAAAGGGCAACAGTGGTGGAGGTCAGGAAGCTCTAATCTATTTCTATCAAAAACCCATGTACATGAAACGTGAGAGTGTCTTTTGTGTCACTTACTGTGAGGTGCTTGTGGGCAATGTCTAGTGACTATTCCACCTAAGAACAGGTATAGGTGATTTCCTAGACTCCTCATCTGGGCTATCACCACTATTAATACCTCATGAATATCCTGGAGGCAGAAGATAGGCTGAAGAGTGACATTTTGTATTGACAGTGATGATCTCCATAGGCCAACTGAAGAAACTACCAATGACAGGGGCTAATCGGAATATGCAGATAAGCTTTTTATAAGTTCACAGATGTAGTTCTGATCTGTTCCTTTCTAAGAAAAACATGGAACAGAGCTCTGAGCATCTTTCATCATGAGGGACAGGCTCTACTTTCCCTAGCTCTTGAGGTGTAGGGTCTCCATCAGAATGGCTTGATGTTTCTCATTCTCTCTTGGGACTGAAAAGAGGAGGAAGAAGGCACTCTAAAGAGTATTCATGCTGCATTGTTCTCCCTCAACACAACTACTCTGAAGTCAGTTTGGAACCAAAAGTTTGAGAAGCATGATATCTTTCCTATATCTGGCCCAAGTGTAGTTATGCTGATTGAGAGGAAAGAGCGGTTGGACATGTTCCATGATTTAAGGGCTTCCCTATGTGATCCAAAACTCAGTCTTAACCCTGAATTAAGAGGATAACCTTCTCTGGTGTCTTTGCTGTATACAGAAACAAAAGGAGATTATATCATTATATGAGGGCCTGTACTCCTTCTTGGACTTTGCTGGGGGGGGGAAGCAAACACTTTAACATGTCTGTTTTATCAGCTATCATCTTATCAACTTTTTCCTTGAATAAGAATACCCCCTGACAATTCTGAGGCACAGAGGGTGGCTTTAGCTAGTTTTCCACACCTAGCCACTGAACTTGCTAGCATAGTTCTTGTTGTCAGATATGTGGAGTCTCAGAATCATTCCTCCAAGAACACAAAACTTATGTTCTTTAGTATTGACTTGAATTTGTTGTTGGGAGGAGGCAGATAACTCCACCTCTATAAAGCCCCTGAGTAGTCACTTAAGATAGGTTTCACCATATTCACATACAAAGGACCAGAATTTTAAAAGTGTTCTGCACCAGCAGTGACCATTGAGGATATTTCACTTAGGTACCCAAATGGGAGCTGAACTCTTTTAAAAATGTGTCCCACAATATTTAATTAATCCTGTTAAATGGAATCTCATTTGTGTGACCTTAATCACATTGGACAGTGTCAGGGTTCCCTCCTCACTCTGAACTTTGGGGTACAGATGTGGGGACCTATATAAAAGACCCCCTAAGCTTATTTTTACCAGCTTAGGTTAAAACTTCCCCAAGGCACAAATCCTTTCCTAGTCCTTAGAAGGAATTGCTGCCATCACCAAGTGATTTAGCCAAAGATTTAGAAAAAGGTCCACTTGGAGTCCCTGTGTCCCCAAAATATTCCCCCAAACCCCTTCACCCCCTTTCATGGGGAGGCTTGAGAATAATATCCTCACCAATTGGTACAGTGTGAGCACAGACCAAACCCCTTAGGTTGTTGGACATTGAAAATCAATCAGGTTCTTAAAAGAAGAATTTTATTTTTTTTTAAAAGTAAAAGAATCACACCTGCAAAAATCAGGATGGAAGGTACTTTTTACAGGGTAATAAAAAGATTTAAAACACAGAGGATTCCCCTCTAGGATCAGCTTTAAAGTTATTTAAAAAAAAAAAACAGGAATAAAACTCACTCTTAGCATAGGGAAAATTCAAAAGATAATCTAAAACAAAAGATAATCTAACGCATTTCCTTGCCTTTACTTACAATTTTTATAATCTTAGATGCTCATTTCAGGTAGGTTTTTAGGAGATTTTTTTTCTGCCTGGTCCCTCTCCCATCCAGAGAGAGAACAAACAAAGAGAGCACAAACAAAACCTCCCCCTCCAGATTTGAAAGTATCTTCTTTTTTTATTGGTCCTTTTGGTCAGGTGCCAACCAGGTTACTTGAGCTTCTTAATCCCTTACAGGTAAAGGAGGGATTTTATGCTACCCTTAGCTGTATGTTTATGACAGACAGAAAGTTTAAAAACTGAACTTAACACTTATTAATTATTAACAAGTGCTTTCACTGATACTGTAAGATTCACAGTGCTATGTTTTACATGTGGGTACATTAAGGATGGGCACATACTACATTTTAACTTACAAGGTTCTACAGTCTCCTCTGCTCTGTTTTGCAATTACATGAGGTAGCATGGCTTCAATTCTAGTGACTGTTACTAATACCCACAATGTAATGGTGTTCAACATCTAAGAGATCTAAAATATTGTAAATGTATTGTAGGCCCCAGTGAATAATACACAACAATCCTACCCACTGTGCAATTTAGCACATAAGCCAGGTTTAAGAAACCACTTTGGCAAGAATTGTGAACTACTGTATTCTGAAAATGCAGACAGTTGGGACTTCCAATCCAAACATATTTGATCCTATCATCTAAAATTACATGTATGTTATGGAATATGTCAGTGAAGGTGACAAATGATCAATTCAATATGAACATTTTACTTATTTTACAGGACTTTGTATAAGGGAGGAAGTAAATAAGGAAGTGTTATTTACTTCCTCTCATAACACAAGAACCAAATGAAATTAATAGGCAGCAGGATTAAAACAAACAAAAGGAAGTATTTTTTACACAATGCACAAACAACCTGTGGAACTCCTTGCCAGAGGATGTTGTAAAGGCCAAGACTATGACAGGGTTAAAAAAAGAACTAGATAAGTTCATGGAGGATAGATCCATCAACAGCTACTACCCAGGATGGGCAGGGATGGTGTCCATAGCCTCTGTTTGCCAGAAGCTGGGAATGGGTGATAGGGGATGGATCACTTGATGATAACCTGTTCTGTTCATTCCCCCTGGGGCACTTGGCACTGGCCACTGTCGGAAGACAAGATACTGTGCTAGATGGACCTTTGGTCTGACCCAGGATGGCCGTTCTTATGTAAGGGACCGGGATGTAGGCAGTCTGGCCTAGCAGCCATAGCTGGGCTGGAGTCCACACATCAGGGATGGTAATCAGTGAGCAGGGGTCGGAGGAATTGCTAGAGCTGGGTTAAGTAAGCAAGAGTCAGGGTCAAAGTCAGGCCAGGGTTGGAAACCAGAGATCACAGATAGAACCAAGCTTGAGTCAGGAGGCAAGAATCAGAGGCAGAGTCAGGCTGGGATTGGAGGCTAGAGATCAGGAAAGGTCTGGAGTCATAGCAGGCCCAAAGTCTGTGGTGTTACCCAGACAACTTCCTGGGGAACACTCCATGGTTAAATAGGGTGGTTGGCCAATCAGAGGTCCGCAGGCCAATCAGGGGTCACTCTGGCTCCCTTGTGCAGTACTTCCTGAGGTGCCTAGTCTCCACAGTTCTCCCTGGCTGCAGCGCTGCATGGCTTCGTAGTGACACCGATGAAACATCAGCATCCCAAGCTTTGCAAGCCAGGTTCTAATCCCTGAATCCTTACACTTTGTCTAAGTAATGTCAGAGTAAGGACCTTCAGTATTTAAGCCATAAGAACATTTGGAAAGGAAATCAATATATTATCTTTTACTTCACTAAACGTCATCTTAAACTGATTGACTGTCACTCCCTAAAATACATCTCTCGATGTAGATATGATGACCAAATATATTAAGACCAGGAGTTTCAACACACTGCATTTTCAGAATGCTTTATTATTCTTGATACAGTTGGTTGTAAGGGCTGATTTACATGCCAACTTGTACAGTGGGAAGAATTGTTGTATATTATTGATGGGGCCTACACTAAGTTTCAAAATAATGCATGAGTTCAGAAAGGCAATAACTTGAATACAATGGGAGTTTTGCATGAATAAGGCTCTCAAGATGAACAAGAAGGAGTCCGGTGGCACCTTAAAGACTAACAGATCTGTTAGTCTTTAAGGTGCCACCAGACTCCTTGTTGATTTGTGGATACAGACTAACACGGCTACCCCCTGATACTTTACGCCCTCAAGATGTGAATTTATATTCTTCATACGTTGATCAGATTTGAGACAAAGTTTAAATCTGTCTAGTTACATTTCACATTTAAACATAAGTTGATATTATGTGTGAGAATTAGGTTTTTCTGTGAGTAGACGAATTCAAGTTTTGGGATACCCTGTTCCCTACTGATTTGGCCCTAGCAGCACAGTGACCACCATTTTAAATAGATATATTAAGTATGGATCAGTATTTTCAGGGGAGGGTAAAATCTTTTAAATATATATAAGATGAACAAAAGACTAAAAGCTCAGTTCAGCAGACAACCTGTATTTTTTGCTGTCTACCTATTCATTATTCACAGTTTTATGCAGCGATACCTATTTGGGAAAAAATAACAGAACCACCCAACTGCTACAAATATGTGAGCACTGATTGCAAAGATACTAGATCATATAGTAATTTAAAAAAAAAAAATCTCTCTCCAGTTGGTGTAATATGGACACATCTCAAATTCCAGTTTTACACCAAATTTGAGAAGCAGGTGCGATAGCTGCATATACTATACATCCATTGGTCAAAGTAAATTTCTAGGGAGTTTGAATTCCTATTTCTCAGTTACATTATTAGAGCAGAACATTCACATCTGATCAAGCAGTTGGCATAGACAAGCACTGACACCCATAGTTATTCCAGTCCCAGAAACATTCCCTACGGGCAGTGTTGTAGACATGCCTGCTGTAGGCAACCATATGTTTAACAAAGAGTGGAACACCACCAAGTATATACCACAGGAAGAGAAAACACTTCTCATTATCTTTAGATATCAATATCAGGGACGTAGCCAGGGAAGGGCAAGCGGGGCAGCCCACAGGGAACAAAGCTGTGGGGGCAAAAAAATAGGGCAGCATGGGGGAGCACCTGGAGTCACATGCTCCCCCCCCATTTCTGCCTTCCATTTAACATAGAGGTTTTCAAGCTGTGGGGTGCGCCCCATAGTTTGAAAACCGTCGCTTCCTGCCAGGAGCTGGTGGGAGCCAACCAGCCTGCTCAGGATCTGACTCTACGCACTGTGGGCGCCGGAGTGCTGGCTGGCTGCTTTCTTGCACCACGTCTGACAGATGTATTTATTACATTGCATCATCGTTCTTGCATCATGTCTGATAGGAAAGTTGTAGGAATTTGTTTCTGGTGCACTGGGAACAGAAATAACACAGGTAGCTCAGGATCAAACAACATACACACACAAAAAGAAATAATCAAAGCTGAATGAAGATCAAAGAATGGATTTCCCCCAATGTTATGAAAGATAATGCAAGGGAGATATTTACTGTGATTAAAAATACTTGAGGGGAAAATACCAGCAATATGGGATCCCTGTGTAAGGACTTTACCTCAGTAAATTCAAAAGGATGTCAGCAAGGTGCAAAATTAGCCTAGATTAAAAAAAACAATCAACCAAATAGAAAATATACGGATGGAAACAGCCTAATAGATCTTTTCCAACCCTTACTTCTCTTATGGCATTGCAAATCAAATTTAACATTATTTTATATTCAATTTTATTAGAACTGAATCTGAAATATTTCTTTACAAAAATTATTTCCTTCTTCAAATACACACACACACACACACACACACACACACACACACACACACACACTTGTTACTATAGATTGCTAATGAATTCTGAAGTAGTTGTCACTAATTAAGAGGAGATAGCAATAATGTATCTACTTTGAAAATGGAAAAACAATAAGATTGGGTAGATTATGTAAACCGATATAAGAAATAAAATGCAAAGGGAGTCAACCACTGTGGGTCCTACTGATCTTCACCTTCAGCGTATGTTAAGATCCACTCATTTCTCATGGAAAAATAAAAAACAGGGAGCTATAGCATTCCCCTGCTTTTAGTCAAATCTGGCCAAATTAAGAATGAAAGCAGGAAGAGAGCCGAAAGGGCATCATTCTTGCATTGGAGGCCTGTGGATACCCTTTTGATATGAATGCCACATTAAATGAGGCTCTGAAAGTGTTGGGGAGACTTCATTATCTGCTACATTCATGGCAACTCTAATGGGAAATAATAATGGTAGCGTCAGATTAACACATGCGCTGCACTTCTACCTCATTTAGAGAAGGTAGTGTAACCCATGTGCCTAATAGGGAGATATCTCTTTAGGAGACCCGATGGGGGGAGATAGGAGTGAGCTGTGTCTGGGTCACTGTTGCTAGGCAGATTAAGTACTCCACATCCAAAAACTTCTGGAATTGGGTGTGGTAGTTTTGGGTCTGCTCCAATAGGTTCCCTGTTGCTGGGGTCAGACTACATGAGGGCAAGCAGGCAAGCAGGGCCGGCTCTGGCTTTTTTGCCACCCCAGAGGGCGGCCGGAGCCCTGGGGGGAGGGCGGCGAGCCCCGGCGGGGGCTCCGCTCTCCCCCCGGCGGCCAGCAGCGCTCCGGCGGCCGGGGGGAGGGCACAGGGGGGAGGGCGGCGAGCCCGGCTGTGGCCCCGCTCTCCCCGGCGGCCGGAGCGCCGCGCCGCCCCCCTCCAGGTGCCGCCCCAAGCACCAGCTTGGTTGCCTGGTGCCTGGAGCCGGCCCTGCAGGCAAGGCAGATGCTTTGCCGAAGGCCAGGTGCCCTGTGTGAGTTGGGAGAAGCTGAGCCCAGGAGCAGAAAGCAGGCTGTTGTCCCTAACTCTGAAGTGTTTTGCAGCAGGTTAATGAGGGAAGCATGGGCAATGCTGATTATAACAAGGGGAAATTGGGAGGGAAAAATAACTTCTATTTTAATTGTATGCTTTGAATGTTGTTCTGATTTTAGCCAAACTGTTCTAGTTAAATTGTCTCAATAGTCTGATTCACCAACTTTTCTTTAAAAGTAGTAATGAGGAAAGAGTCATTTCTAGTTTACTATTGTCAGTTTTGTATTTTCTTGTAACAGGGTTGTCTTTAAATCTATACACTTAACAGAGTGATTGGTTGATCAGTTTGCTGACTGGCTAGCAGTGATCTCACCAGAGGAAGAGTCTGCATGGATTCCAACTGAAGATACCTACAAGTAAGTGGAGGGAAGATGTTGCTTTAGACTCAGCAGACTGTATAGATTTGGTGATCAAAGACTCTGAGACTTAGGTAAACAAAACCTAAGCTCTTGGGGACTTTCAGTTTCTTATCACTCTATTTCTGTGAGGACTGAACTGCTCAGATTTTAATTTGTTTTCTTTATTTGTGCTTATGTATAACTGTGAAGGTAATGTCTGTGGATTATAAAATAGCCATGTCATGCTGTAAAAATTAGATTTGTTTATCATAAGATTTTATAAAGTTATTTCATTAAATTCATTTCTTTAGTTTCTTTTGGGACTTGACTGTGGGGAGGTTGACCCTGTGCAATCCTTGCTGAAAATCCTTAGAGACTGAACTCTGGGTCTCCAGCTACTTTATATGGGAGTTTTTTTTTTTTAAAGGCACTACAGACAGGGAAATGAAGTGAACTCTAGACCACTCAAAGGTTAAAGGAGCAGGCAAGGAGCTAACTGCAGTTCAGCTGATCAGGGAAAAAGAGAAACCTTGCATCTCCCTACACTCTGGAAGATGTATATTGTGACAAAGTTCCTCCTCTATCTTGGTGGGTACTGCGCTTATTGGTGGATTTTCTTGCCTCAGAGATTCACCATGTGGGTTCGAGAACAGCCTAGAGACCTTCCCCTCTGGAAGAACCCACAGTCCAGGTCAATTGGGAGGTTTGGGGGGAACCCGGGCCCGCCCTCTACTCCGGGTTCCAGCCCAGGGCCCTGTGGACTGCAGCTGTATATAGTGCCTCCTGTAACAGCTGCATGACAGCTACAACTCCCTGGGCTACTTCCCCATGGCCTCCTCCAAACACCTTCCTTATTCTCACCACAGGACCTTCCTCCTGGTGTCTGATAACGCTTGTGCTCCTCAGTCCTCCAGCAACACACCCTCTCACTCTCAGCTCCTTGCACCTCTGGCTCCCAGCTCCTCACACTCACACCACAAACTGAAGTGAGCTCCTTTTAAAACCCAGGTGCCCTGATTAGCCTGCCTTAATTGATTCTAGCAGCTTCTTCTTAATTGGCTCCAGGTGTCCTAATTAGCCTGCCTGCCTTAACTGGTTCTAGCAGGTTCCTGATTACTCTAGTGCAGCCCCTGCTCTGGTCACTCAGGGAACAGAAAACTACTCATCCAGTGACCAGTATATTTGGCCTCTACCAGACTCCTGTGCCCCACTGGTCTGGGTCTGTCACAATATCTTGAAGAAATTTCTCTGGGCGGCAGCATGTATTCCCGTTTTCTGTTATCAGAAAGGCAGACTTAACAGAAGACAGATTGATATCCTCAGACTCAAAAGCTATGAACAAAGAAATCTGATACAGTATAGTATGGACTAAATTTGAGAACGGCTGAAATCAGAATGTTAGACCCATGGAAAGTATTACGAACATAACCTTTATGAAAGGTAGTATGCCTCCAGTATAACTGAGAAATACATACAAGTTTATTGTTCCCCAAAAGCTCAGAATTCAATCTTGGATGCCTACATGTGAGCCTAAGGGGACTATAAGGAGAAAGGGAAAAGAGACATTTTGCATTTTATTAAACCAAGTAAATGCCCAATAACTCCACCAAGTCAATGGAGTTAACTATGACCAGATTAGAAAAGTGTGTGTGTGAGAGACTGTTATGTACAATGTATATAATACCATACATTCAAAGTAAATGCACAAAACATGCCAAATCTGCAAATCTATGATCTCAGAAGTTTTCACCATATGTTTTTTTCCTAGCAATGAGGTTCTTAACACTTTCAGAAAAGTAGGTGTTTCTGAATAATTTGCTTGCCAAATAGCTTGGAAACATTTCAAAAAATATTTAAGGTAACTAACATTTTGATCACAAACTTTTCTTTGTTATTGATATTCTTTTGGAGTACAGACACAATTTTTAGTTTGATCTCTGGGGGAAAAGAATTTTATTCATAGTAGAAACAGGAGTACAAGTGGGAGGAAACATATCATTGGCTAACAAGATGGTAATCTGATTATATTTTGTGTGTGGATATAGCTCAGTGAGGCACATGAATGGGCATCTGGCAGAGATTGGTAGACATGGAACTGGCAACACAATTAATAATTTTCAATTGAGTTAGGTGCTTACATTGCACATAAAAATATGCTGCTACCTGTTACCATATGCAATTCTTTACTTAGCTAGATATACAGATCAGCCACAATTGGGCCTCCCTTTATTGCATTAACAATTAGACAGAAACAAATAATGGTGGGTCAGTTTTTCTATGTAGGCTCACAATGGGCCATTTTAAGTATCTGGATACTGATTTGTGGGCACAACCAATAATTAAATTGTCTATTTGTATAACTTGTGCTTGATATTATGGATACAAAAAAAAAAGTCATGCTTTGAAAACCCACGGACTGCACCTCAGTGTATGCTTTAATATATGAAAATGTAGTTTGTTATTTGGTTGAGCTACATGATATTTCAAATTTAATGTAGCTGAATCTACAAACATGTACCAGATATTTTGAACATCTGAAAAAGGAAGACAGTAAGAACACATTTTACTTGATGTTGCTCCTCTTTATTTCTGACATCCTCCCATTTAACCCCTCCATGCCTGGACAACCCCAATCTCTGATAGCTTGAGCTATTATAACTATTCACTAATGTTTGCATGACTTCATAATGAATTATTACTTTTGCACATGTTTTACTATCAAGTATTCACAGCACTTAAAATCTCAATCTTGTACAGTGCTGAGCACACTTTCCTAATCCTGAAAAACACATAAAGCACAGTATGTGCTTAACTTTAAGGATGAGTAGTCCTATTGACTTTAACGAGACTACTCATGTGTGTAAATCTAAGTGCATGCTTAAGTACCTTGCTGAATTATGCCTGAATGCTGAGTACCTTACAGAGTAGAACCTTATACATCTCTGGTGTAGAACAGTCTTGTGTAGTGGCAAACTGTTCCTTCTTTCATTGTAGAAAATGCAGTTCTGCCCTCCTATCCATCAAATGTTCTCCAATTAGAGATCCTCTTTCCTGTCTGCATTTACTGTAGTACTTAGACTCAAATTCTAACATAAGAAATCATAAGATATGGGCTGAAGGAGAAGCAAGATGGGTACCACTTCTACATGATGAAAAATTACCCATAGATGAGCCTAATATGGGTTCCTAAACCATCCTTCTATTAAGTGGAAAAATATTTATTAAGCTGTTGCAGCTTAATGCAAGTTCGCTAGAGACAATCGTAATAAAGAAACTTCAATTTATCATTTTAGATTATTGCATTCCTTTACAGCAGGGGTCGGCAACGTTCGGCACGCGGCTCGCCAGGGTAAGCACCCTAGCAGGCCGGGCCAGTTTATTTGCCTGCTGACACGGCAGGTTCAGCCGATCGCGGCCCCCACTGGCCACAGTTTGCCGTCCCGGGCCAATGGGGGCGGCGGGAAGCCATGGCCAGCGCATCCCTCAGCCCACACTGCTTCCCGCTGCCCCCATTGGACCGTGATGGCGAACCGCAGTGAGTGGGGGCCGCGATCGGCCGAACCTGCCGCGT
>NW_020664931.1:6582706-6585516 GCF_002925995.2 Terrapene triunguis
TCGGGGGGGGGGGGGCGCGGGGAGAGGAAGAGATATTCATCGTTGCACTGAAATTTCCATGAATATATTTTTAACTGAAATATGTTTATACAGCTATTTGAAATACATCTTCTATACTACCAATACTAACCTCCCCCATTGCTCATAACTGTGTCTTTTTAACAATCTAGGAATACCAGCTCAAATGTTAGTCTCAAAAGTGCATTACATTTCTTTCGCCCTCCCCCACCCAAAGTTCACCATTATGTAGGCACTTACAGTAGTTTACCATTATGTAGGCATAGCGTATGATACAGGAATTGATTAAAAAAGAATTTAAGGAGGGTAGTATAATTAATGCCAATCAACTCAGGCTTATGGAAAATAGATCTTGTCAAACTATCTTTTTTGATGAGATTACAAGTTTGGTTGATAAATGTAACAGTGTTGATGTAATATACTTAGACTTCTGAAAGGCATTTGACTTGGTACCGCATGGTATTTTGATAAAAACTAGAAAAGATAGAAAGTTAATATGGCACACATTTAAATGGATTAAAAGTTGGCTAACTGATATGTTTCAAAATGTAATGGTAAACAGGGAATCATCATTGAACAGGTTTGTTTTTAGTAGGGTCCCGCAAAGATCAGTTCTGGGCCTTACATTACTTAACATTTTTATTAATGACCTGGAAGAAAACATAAAATCATCACAGATGAAATTTGGAGATGACAAAAAATTGGGAGGGGGGTAAATAATGAAGAGGACAGGTCACTGATACAAAGTGATCTGGATTGTTTGGTAATCTGGGCGCAAGCAAATATGTGTTTTAATATGGCTAAATGTAAATGTATACATCAATGAAGACAGAATGTAGGCCTTACTTACAGGATGGGGGACTCTATCCTGTGAAGCTGTGACTGTGAAAAAGATTTGGGGGTCCTGATGGATAATCAGCTGAACATGAGCTCCCAGTGCGATACTGTGGCCCTGCATTTAGGACGGAAGAATCCCATGCACCGCTACAGGCTGGGGACCGACTGGCTAAGCAGCAGTTCTGCAGAAAAAGACCTGGGGATTACAGTGGATGAGTCAGCAGTGTGCTCTTGTTGCCAAAAAGGCTAACGGTATATTGGGCTGCATTGTAGGAGCATTGCCAGCAGATCGAGGGAAGTGATTATTTTCCTCTATTTGGCACGGGTGAGGCCACATGTGAAGTACTGCGTCCAGTTTTGAGCCCCCCACTACAGAAAGCCTGTGGACAAATTGGAGAGAGTCCAGCAGAGGGCAATGAAAATTATCAGAGGGCTGGGACACATGACTTATGAGGAGAGGCTGAGGGAACTGGGCTTGTTTAATTTGCAGAAGAGAAAAGTGATGGGGGGGATTTGATAGCAGCCTTCAACTACCTGAAGAGGGGTTCCAAAGAGGATGGAGCTCGGCTGTTCTCAGTGGTGGCAGATGACAGAACAAGGAGCAATGGTCTCAAGTTGCAGTGGAGGAGGTCTAGGTTGGATATTAGGAAATGCTATTTCCCTAGGAGGGTGGTGAAGCACTGGAATGGGTTACCTAGGGAGGTGGTGGAATCTTCTTCCTTAGAGGTTTTTAAGGCCCGGTTTGACAAAGCCCTGGCTGGGATGATTTAGTTGGTGTTGGTCCTGCTTTGAGCAGGGGGTTGGACTAGATGACCCCCTGAGGTCTCTTCCAACCCTAATCTTCTATAATTCTATGACAGGGCTAAAGTGTTTCTTGAGTAAATAAACAGAGGAATCTTGACTAGGAGTAGAGAGGTTATTTTACCTCTGTATTAGGCACTGATGAAACTGTTGTTGGAATAGTGTCTAGTTTTGGTGTCCACAATTCAAGAAGGATGTTGACAAATTGTAGAGGGTTCAGAGAAGAGCCGCTAGAATGATTAAAGGGCTAGAAAATATGCCTTATAGTTATAGACTCAAGTAGTTCAATCTATTTTTCCTAACAAAGAGAAGGTTAAGGGATGACTTGATTACAGTCCATAAGAACCTACATAGGGAACAAATATTTAATAACGGACTGTTCAATCTAGCAGAGAAGGGTATAATATGATCCAATGGCTGGAAGTTAAAGCTATAAAAATTCAGACTGGAACTAAGGCAGGGTGGATAAAAATCAATGATTTAAAAAAAATAAAAAATCGGATTTTTTTATTTAAATCAGATTTTTAAATAAAATCGTTTTTGAGGAAGATAGATACATTATAGCCCAAAGATATCTCATCATGGAATAGGGATTATAAATTCTAATTCTATAGTATGAGACAATATATTCATGTAATGTTTAAGAAAAGTTTTGTATATGAGTTCCAATAGTTCATGGATTAGGGACCCAATTTTATGGGGTTCAAGGGACTTCTGTGTAGATTATTTAGGTTAATTTTTCTATCTACCGAATGGGACTCAGTGATGAGTCTAGAAGATACCATCAAAGATGGTTAGTTTTGCAGTTCTCAAACTGTGGATTTGTGTCTCCAGAGATAACATACTTGTTAAGAGCAAAAATGTTTTTAAATAAATAATATATAGAGGTGTCATAACTATAAAGGGGAAGGCTAACAGCTCTCCTGTGTACAGTACTATAAAGTCCCTCCTGGCCAGAGACTCCAAAATCCTTTTACCTGTAAAGGGTTAAGAAGCTCAGGTAACCTGGCTGACACCTGACCCAAAGAACCAATAAGGGGACAAGATACTTTCAAATCTTGGGGGGTGGGGGGAAGGCTTTTGTTTGTGCTCTTTGTTTGGGGGTTTTTCGCTGTTGGGATTGAGAGGGACCAGACATCAATCCAGGTTCTCCA
>NW_020664931.1:6585526-6657699 GCF_002925995.2 Terrapene triunguis
TATTCACCAGGGAATTGGTGAAGGTCTCTCAAGGCTACCCAGGGAAGAGAATCAGCTTTGGGATGGTGACAGCAGACCAGATCTAAGCTGGTAGTTAAGCTTAGAAGTTTTCATGCAGGCCCCCACATTTGTACCCTAAAGTTCAAAGTGGGGAAGCAGCCTTGACAAGAGGTGAGAAATAACAGACCTCAACCCTATTGTCCCTGTGCAAATTTGTGTACACAGAGTCAATCCCTTACCTCTCTCTAAAAGTGCAATGTTTCAAAAAGTTCAATGAATAGAAGATTGTTGGGGACAGAATAGATCTGGACAAAGAGAAGTCTGTAGATAAATATGAGAAGGGAGGGACAGGCAGTAGAAACAAAAGTGAAACTGTTTGGGCAGCATATTCCAGAAGTCTTGAGGTCTTTCTGAGTGTAGCCTTCATTGATTTGCGATCTACCATACCATTCTCACACTAGAAGGGAAAACCTATAATGGCAGCAGGTTGTAAAAGAGACCCAGTATGGGAATATTTTAATGAAGTTCCTCTACCTGTGGGTAAGACAGGGATGTGTGCAAAATGCAAACAGTGCAACAAAGAAATGCAAGGCCTGGTTGCCCGAATGAAACAACATCATGAGACGTGTTCCTTCTCAGGAGGAAGCTGCGTTGAAGATGATGAAAGGAACATGTCTGAATTTACAGGATCTTCAGGCTGGTAAACTTTTTTATTTCATACTTCTTTCTTAAGGACTGCCTGTCTTCCTTCTGGACTATTCTTGAATTCTCATGTTTGAGCAAAAAATATAGTTGTTACTCTATGGTACTATCATTTTAGATGCAGTTGTGATAAAAAATAAATAGCTAAAATAGGCAGATCTTCTTTTTACAATTTCACCTTTAAAGTAGTATTGAGTGTCAGTGAATGCATTGAGTAATACTAAATGAGCAGTATGGTAATAATAATTAAATAACTGCATTGACTTATTTTGTTTAGGAGAATCCATCTTCAATATACAGGATTCTGAAGACTATCCACCTTCAAGATCACCATCATTTTCTATAGTTTCAGAGTTATCTGCCAATGATAGTGTTTCAGTCACATCATGTATGTCACATAGCCACAGTATATCACCTGTAGCAAAAAGAAAAAAAAATCTCTATCATCCAGAAACAACCATAGATAAGTTTGTGATAAGAGCCAGCAGATTACAAAAAGAGGTAATTGATGAAAAAATTGCCTGGTTTGTTTATGAAACAAACTATCCTTTCCGTATGACTGAGAACCCACACTTCATTAACATGGTTCAGTCATTAAGACCAGGATACAGTCCATCCAACAGAACAGATATCACAGGCAAATTGCTGGATAAAGTGTATGAAAGAGAAACTGAGCAGTGTGCAAAAGGTCTAGAGGGTAAAATTGTTAACCTGAGTCTTGACGGGCGGAGCAATGTCCACAATGATCCTGTTGTATATGCTTGTGCGACAACAAAAGAAGGGAATGTCTTTCTTATAGAAACAATTGATACATCAGGAAATGCACACACAGCAGAATACTTACAAGAAGTAGCAGTAAAAGCTATAACAAACTGTGAAAAAAATTCAAATTTCTGGTACGCAGCTTGGTCACAGACAATGCTGCAAATGTATCCAAGATGAGAAGAAATTATTTAGAAGAGAGTGGAGAGAGTCCCAAGCTAATAACATACAGTCGCAGTGCTTATTTGATGCACCTCCTAAGACTTCAGTGTTCCACAGAAATAAAGGCTAATGTTGTTGAAATTGCAAAATACTTCCATAACAACCACTTTGCAGCTGCTGCTCTGAAAAAAGTGGGAGGAACCAAGCTAACTCTCCCACAAGACATGTGATGGAACTCAGTAGTGGACTGTTTTGAGCACTATATCAAGAACTGGCCTAATCTGATGACAGTTTGTGAATAAAATCATGAAAAAATAGATGGCACTGTGTAGCGAGGCGGTGGGATACCCCACAGCCCCACTGAGGGCCAAACCTCCCCTAATACCGCTGGGGGCGGAGCCACCGGGTCCGGTGCCCGCCCCTCAGAGGTCACGGTGCCGACCCGGAAGTATAAAAGCTCGCCTGCAGAGCTCAGTGGAGCCCACGCCGGCGGAGAGAGCAGAGGTTTCTGGCCGAGCTCCCGCTTGGGAGACAGCAGCAGGCCGCGACCGGCCTGCTGACTTACCAGGCCTGCTGAGCCTACCTCTCGCTCGGTACCCTTAGGAGGACTGGCCAAGCCTGCCCCGTGCCAGCTACCCCAAGGAGGACTGGCCAAGCCTGCCCCGTGCCAGCTACCCCGAGGAGGAGCCGAACCTGCCCCGTGCCAGCTACCCCGAGGAGGAGCCGAGCCTGCCCTTTGCCACCTACCCAGAGGAGCCGATGCTGGTGGAGAGCACCAAGGACAGAAGGATGGCACAGGTACCATACGAGGGGGAGTGTGGAAGTAGCCCTGGGGCAGCCGACCCCAGTCTGGCTGCTGTACTGCCAGAGCCGATGTCAGTGTGTTGCGGCCAGGATCCCCACTGACAGCAGAAAACGTCCGTCACTGCTAGGTCCCCGGGCTGGGATGCAGTGGAGTGGGAGGGCCTGTGTCCCCCCTGCCACCCACTCCTTGAGTGGCAGACTCCCCCTTTTTCCCTGGCCCAGAGAGGCTGGGACCTGCTACAAACCCTGACCCAGCCCCTGCTTAAGGCCTGTGTTACTGACTGCCTATTTGCTTGCTGCCCCGCCCTGCCCTAGGGCCGGGACTGCTATAGACATTGCCTCAGCCTCTGTGTAGCGAGGCGGTGGGATACCCCACAGCCCCGCTGAGGGCCAAGCCCCGGCCGAGACTGTTACACACTGTCACAGCCAAAGTTCTCAACATTGGGCTTAAGAGAAATGTTGAAACATGCTAAGTACCCTGAAGCCTATTTCTGTAGCCTTGAACAAAATGCAAGGAAATAGCTGTTTTATTGCTGATGCTATTGAAATTGGGAAGGAACTGAGAGATCTTTAAAAGAGAAATATGCAATGACAAAGTTAAAATACAAGTATTAAAAAAACAAATGGGACAAGCACTATCTCCAGCTCATTTTCTTGCAAATATTCTCACTATTCGGTACCAGGGTCAAACCTTAACTGCTGAAGAAGAGGAGTTGGCTATGACATGGACATCCAGCAATCATCCCTCCATAATGCCAACTATAATAAACTTCAGAGCTAAGGGTGAACCATTCAAGAAATATATGTTTGCTGAAGATGTTTTAAAGAAAGTCACACCAGTGAACTGGTAGAAATCACCTAAGCACTTGGATTCAGAGACTGTTGATGTGATAATCTCACTTTTAACAGCAGTAGCTTCTTCAGCAGGTGTAGAATATTTTCTTCCTTTGGACTAATTCATTCCAAATTGAGAAATCATTTGGGACCTGAAAAAGCAGGAAAGCTTGTTTTTCTTTTCCAGATTATGAACAAACAGGAAAATGAAGATGAAGACGACTGAGTTAGCTGCAGAAGCCACTATTTTAAGTTTCTGATGTTGAGCTGGCTGACATAGTCGATTTAATTTTTTTTTTAATATTTCATTTAACTATTTTAGTTAAAAATGATTGTAACTAAAACAAACCTAATTTTAAAAAATTGAACGTTTAACTAAATTCAAAAATTCATATGCTTGTTTTGTTAAAATATTATGTTTGCTGTTGAAGAATAAAATCTAGAATACATAACGTTGTTGTTTTAGTTAAATAAAACAATTTAAATGTCTATCTGGTGATTGTTCTCCTCCTAATACAGCATGGCAAGAAAATCCTCCATATAAATCTGTTAGTCTTTAAGGTGCCACCAGACTCCTCGTTGTTGTTGTTGTTTTAAAATGCATAGTGTGTACCTTCTAAAAATGAAACCTATATCTATCTATGAGTAGTGAAGAATATGTATTAAAGTTATAACAACCAACAAGAATGCACTTTTATGTAGAAATCCGTGATTAAATTGAGTCTTCCTGACTAGAGATTTAAATCATGATTTAAATCAAATCCACCCTGAATTAAGGTGTACACTTTTAACATAGACCAATTAAGAGCAATTTACCAACTGGAGCATTCTCCTCTGTTAAGTAATTTTAAATCAAGATAGGAAGTTTTTTCTAAAATACATGCTCTAGGAATTATTTTGGGGAAGTTCTAGGGCCTGTGTTATGCAGGAGGTCAGATTACATGATTACAATTGTCCCCTCTGGTCTTGGAATCTATGAAGGTCCAGTAACCACAGGCTGTTAAAAAATGCTCCTTGACATTTATTAAAAAATAACTCTCAGTTACAAATCAAAGCCTGTGACATGCTATTATTTCCTGGCAGAGCAATTACATTCATTCCAAGGAGCTAGAAACTTTGATCTCCTCTGCTGAAAAAAATGTATAGGATATCTTAACGTGCTCTAACTTAGGAAGATCAATAGCTTCTACTAAATGATTTTTGTCTATTGAGATTTCTCCTCCACTGCCTAGCACCCTAATTAAAAAGAAAGTCTTCTATTATTTCTTTTGTACCTAGAAAGTTCTATATTCTTGCACCAATAAGGATATTTCATGGAAATGAAACAAACCACATATGCATTAATTTCATGCTTGGATCACTGAAAGGGAATTTGAATTGAAATGCTGTTGATTAACAAAATTAATCAAATATTAGCATAATTCTGAGTCCAGTAAAATAGACTCCAATCTACCCTCTTCTGATCCTATTATCAATGATTCTGTAGACTACACCTAGTCAGTACATGTTTATTGTTAGAAAGGAGGTTGACATAGAGAAGTCAGAAGCAATCACACAATGATTATTTATTAGAGCTTTTGCTCTAATAAATTTGTTAGTCTCTAAGGTGCCACAAGTACTCCTGTTCTTTTTGCGGATACAGACTAACACGGCTGCTACTCTGAAACAATGATTAATGGGAGTATGACTCAGAGTTAACTTTAACCAGCAAACAATCCTGATTTGGGACCCACACCTGCAAGGTGCTGAGTGCTCTCATCTCCCACTGGGAGCAGTACTCACCATTGAAGGGCCAAATCCATTAACATGTATATAAGATCTAACCACAGTCTCTGCTTGGACTTTTCACATAGGCCTGAATTCTACAGCTTGGTCTGAGGCCTAGCTAGCAAAAAACAATGTATGGCTAAGAAAAACTGAATAAACAAGAAACAACTTTGCTTTGTTCCAACTAGATAGGCAGAGTCAGCAGAACTCTGGACGGGGCGTGGTGATTGGGTGTCCTTATCATGAGTTATAGACACACAAAGCGCTGAGAAGGGCCTCAACATCTACTCCCCAGTGCAGGAAAGAGATAGCGAATGCCCTCCCGCTTCACAGATGTATCCTTCTTCATGGATGCTAATCCTAGTTCACAGCAATACAGGAGTAAAACGATAAACAATTATTATTGTTAAATACTAATTACTGATTTTTTGCTTTAAAGCTCCAGGAATGTACCTGTTGGTCAACTGGGAGAGCTGCTACCTCATTCCCCTGGACCCCAAAATTAGAATTTAACCTATATACTTTAATAGAAATAATTTTTTAGGGTAATAACCTGTGTGTTATCAATATGTTAATTTGAACCATGGGCGGAGCCATTATGTAATCTTGTAGACCATTGGCTTATTGTGCTTACCTTGTCTTGCTGCTAGAACCTATCCAGGGGCTTGGGAACTCCCTCCCTGTCAGTTCTCTCCACCCAGGGCGCCCTATATAATTTATTGTAATTAATTGTTCTGCAGTGTCTCTGAGCCTAATAAGCAAAGTGACACTCCGCGAGTGCTGTGTGTAATAAACTCCTGTGCTTGACTCTACACTGTATCCATTTCTGTTCCTTCAGATGGGGGCTCATCCGGGATACAAGTTTGTGAACTGATTGGGAGCTGAGACTGACATCCAAAGAGAGGTGAGTATGTTTAATTTACCACCTCATTAGGCTAGGGATAGAAGTCTCTCATCCCCTTCAGAAACATCTTGTTCCCACTTTTTAAAATTTAAGTGAGAAGGAACCTAGACATGTGTAGTCCAAGCATAGGGGTTAAATAAGGATGCTAATTGGGAGGGGAGGCAAGTACAAGATGGTTATGTACTGTTTAAACTAAGGGGTGTGTTACGGAGGACTTGGACAAACCACCAGCAAGCGATTGGCTGTGAGTTAAGCCCAGAACTGGCTGGGTACGTGAGCGGTAGGCAGTGCGAACTGGTGGTCCCACTTCCTCATTGCACGTAACATTGCAAATCCTGACGGAGCTCCCCCACTAGGCACATGACGTATATACCCTTGTATGGTACGAGCCTCCAAACAAGGCCGGCAATTGTGTGTAACTTAAGACCGTGGTATTCAAGATGGTGGAGACGTACATCTGCATCAAGGCTAGCAGCTGTGAAAACTGAGATCACGGTGTTCAAGAGAGGGGAGACGTACATCCTCATCAAGGCTGACAGCCATGGGAAGGGAGAGTCGAAAGTCAGCCCTCGGGAATATTTAGAGTATAAACACATAAAAACTCGGCAGGCAGCAGTTAAAAAAGCAAACTATGGTGCAGTCGGACCAGAGGAAGAATTGGTTAAATGGTGGAATGACCAGAAAGGTGACAAAACAGACAAAGCAGTAATAGTCATATTGGATATACTCAACATTAAAGAAAATACAACTTTAAAAGCTAAAAATAAGGCACTAAGAGATAAAAGCCTGTGTCCATGAAAAGGGACGGTTCAGCGAGGAAAGCAGGATCGAGCCCAGACAAGCAGGCAGACAACAGATAAAAAAATTAAAAAACAGGTTGGAAGCCCTGAGGGCATAGTGGTAGGAGTAAAAAAAAAAAAGGTAAGTACAGGAATGGGGAATTCAGATCCGTGGAACAATACTTGGAATGGTGAAATCTGAGTATGAAGGTGTCATTTTGGGCAGGGCCGGCTCTACCATTTTTGCCGCCCCAAGCAAAAAAACAAACAAACAAAACAACGCTCGGACTGCCGCCGCCCGGACTGCCAGAGCGCAAAAAAAAATAAAAAAAATAGCTGCCCGGACTGTGCCACCCCAAGAATGGACAGAATGCCGCCCCTTAGCATGTGCCGCCCCAGGCCTGTGCTTGCTCTGCTGGTGCCTGGAGCCGGCCCTGATTTTGGGAGATAGGCAAATGATTTAAGGGAAAAAAGTGAAAGTTAACTCTGCAGAGGCTGGAGGGAATTAAGCAGTTAATGGTTGTAAACATGTTTTTTAAAAAAAGGTGTTATAGAAAAAGAATTCTTGGTTTCTCTGCAGCCATTCTGAAGGAAAATGGGCCCTTTTCCATAAGAATGTCTGTAAATAATCCAGGCAAAGAGACTATCTGATTGAAATAATTTGACTATGGACAATTTAGTCAAATTCGCTAAAAGAACATAAGGGGTTTCTATTGGAAGTCAACTGCCCCCAAATGTATACAAAGGTAATCTATAGACAGCTGTGTAAAATTTATATATTAAGTAAATATTTAAGGTCTTAAGGACCTAAATCAACACTCCTGGTTTGAAAACCTCTGTTTTGTACGTTTAAAATAAATTGGGTTTTTGTTTTGTTTTGTTTTAAAATAATAGCACTAAAATCCATTTAAATCTTTCATTCAAAGTGGCAAAACTAAAAAACACTTTTGCCAAATACAAGTAACTAGTGTTGCTTGGCTTTGGTATATAGCATTTAACCCTTAAGGTACCTCAATGCTTCATAATATTCAATATCTTTATAAAAACCAAAGTCATGGCTGCAGCAGGGCAATCAACCCCCCCCCCCCAAATATATATCTAAATTTATTTTTTGGTAACAAAATAGTAAATGTAGTTAAAAAAATAAAGAAGGCGCTGCCCCTCTAAAGCAACAGCAGGGGTAAAGTTCACAAAACAAAACAAAAAAAGTAATGTTAAAAACACTGAGCCTTAAGATAGCTCTGTGTAATCAGACTGTCATGTTAATAAGTGTACATAAAAACTCTGTAAGCACAAAAGAAACAGTTACATCTTATGTAAAAATTAATATAGTTAATACAATGTTATAAAAGTTAAACTATGAAAAAGATGTGCATTTAACCCAGAACATGTGCAATGTATATTGTAGAAGGGGTAAAAGAAATGCAAACAAAACATGTTACTTAATTAAAATCCTATTAGGACTCCAAAAGGAGCCACAATAAGTTGTGTTTTCTTTTTCAAATCGCTGTGTGTTTTGGAAGCTGGAGTTAAAAGTTAAAAGTAATCAAAACTTTTGTGAAAGTTGATTGTGTCCCTTTTAAGACCGAGTCTGTGAGCTGCTAATAGCTTTGAATCCAAAAGAAAGCCAGAAAGCATCTAAGCATCTGTGTTGATGCAATTTACCTAACTAATAAAAAAAGGAGAGAACTGCCCATAAATGGCAGCACAAAGGAGCTGCAGATAAAGGACATACCTGGTCTACTGTATTAAAAAAAAACTTAGGTACACCACCTCATGAATTTAATAACTGAACAGTAAAATAATTTCCCCTAAACCCTTAAAAGGTAAAAGCCATTAAAACCTGGCCTGCCTATAAAAAACACAGACAAGTATGGGGGTAATTCCTCTGTTTTGCCTGCAATCAGCAAAAATATTCGTAAAATGAAGGTATATTTTAAGCAATAATCTGCCACCCAAAAAGAGTAGAAACATGTTGTTTTGTCTTTCAAAAAAAATTTATAAGCATTTTAATGGTATTTACAAAAAACAATGTTGCAGAAGAGTAAAGGTCAAGGAATGCCAGTCTGTTAAGAGAAAAACATCCTCAGATAGCAAAAACCATATTAAAAGGAATTAGTTTTAAGGCAAGAATCAAAATAGTCTCATTCACAAGCAGGCAATTCAAGAGTTAAAAAGACCACGGACAGTTAAGGAAGTCTGGAAAGTGCTGGGACTCCTTAATTACTGTAGGACATACATACCAGAGTACTCCGAGATGGTGGAACTGATCCAAAAACTTACCAGAGGGGGAAAACCTGCAATTGAGTGAGTAATATGGGGCACAGAACAAGAGGAGGCATTCATAAAAGTAAAGCAAGCTGTAGCCTCCGCCACCAGCTTGGGCTTACTCGATATGGGAAAGCCGTTCCACCTTTACTGTAAGCACAACAAGACTCAATATGCTGCAGTGCTGAGACAGCTCCACAGGGACAGACAGCGCCAGGTGGCAGGCCTGTCTACCTTAAGACCCCCTGTATCACAAGGGTGGCCGCTTTGGATTGTGCAACCTAGGCTGTAAAAGCCTGCGAGGCATATACCCTCATGGGCACGTTGGTATTACACACCCCACGCACGCTCATTGACCTCCTTAATACCGGGCGGCTGAAATCCGTAACAGATGCCCGCAGGAGTCAGTGGGAGTCAACACTGTGCCTGCAAAACCCCAACTTCTCCATAGTGAGGGACAAAGGAATAACTGTGTCTGAATACCTGAACATAGATGGAGAGGTACACGAATGTCTCATAGATAGGGGAGAGGAAGTGTTGGGAAGAGTTAAGGAAGAGCCATTAGAGAATCCAGACATAATTTTGTACGTAGATGGGTCAAGGAAGTATGAAAGTGCCATATACAGGATGGGCAGTGGTAGTTAGTGATGGAACAGTAATAGTGTCAGGTCAGCTGAATGGTTCAAAATCAGCTCAAGAAGCAGAGCTGATAGCCCTCACTGAAGCTCAAAAAGTGGGTGGGGGCAAAAGGCTCACAGTGTACACAGACAGCAGCTACGTATTCGGAGTAGTGCATGACTGCATGGATGTGTGGTCATGTAGGGGTTTTATAACAACAACCGGCAAACCCATTAATAATATGGATGCAGTTAAAAGACTAACAGAAGCTGTCAATCTACCATCAGAATTGGCAATAGTCAAAATAAAAGCACATCATAAAATCTCAAGCAAAAAGGAACAAAAAAAAAAAGAGGCAACAAGGAAAAAGCAGCGAAGAAAAAAACCACCCATAAAAATAGGAAAAAATAAAAAAAAAAAAAAATAAAAAAATCTCAAGCAAAAAGGAAAAAAAAAAAAAAGAGGTTACAAGGACAAAGCTGTGTGTATAAAAATCACCTTTGATACGGGCCACGGGGGGAGGAGCTGGTAGCCCCTGAGTGCATACGGGCTCTGCTGCTCCATGCCATCCACTCCCCAGCTCACCTGGGATGGAGACAAATGAGAGCTGCCCTGAAGCACTGGTGGTCAGCCATAATAATAATAATAATAAAAATATATATATAATTTCTTAAAAAATGTGTAACATGTGCAGAAGTAAATGTGGGTAAGAGAAACCATGGGCAGAGGGACCAATGCAGAATCTGCAAATTAATTTTACTGGGCCCTTCACAGACAGGTTGCAGAACTACATTGAAGTATTAGACAATAAATTAAAAGACCTATACAACCAAATAAAAAAAATCAAACCCAGCTGAATAATAACAGCAGTCTAAACAAACCTGCATTAAGGTTGGGAATCTAATAATGTGTCGTATTTATCTAAAGGTTAAAGGAATTCTAAAACCAAAGTGGCAAGGCCCCATGCAAGTCCTTTTGACTACTAACACACATGCAAAGGTTAGGGGGATGGGGGGAAATAGGAACATTTTGAAGGCACCAAAATCACTTAAAACTGTTTGAACCAGTGCTTGCCAATACTAACAATGTCTCCACAGGTGAACAGGAAGAAGGACTGAAGGGTGACCATGAGGGGATTCCTGCTGTGGCTCCTGCTGCCCCTGTGGTGCATGATGAAGGACGCAAGTAGTGTGCCATCTGAAAGAGAGGACTGGATACTAATAGGGCCAGTCGACTGATCCTAGACAGTTTTACTGGGCCCTTCACAGACAGGTTGCAGAACTACATTGAAGTATTAGACAATAAATTAAAAGACCTATACAACCAAATAAAAAATGGTTGGCCTGGATGGCCAGGTCCACCCAGCCCTGATGGAAGTGGTGGGATCCCATCTCCCCAGTACTCCTCCATGGGAATGGGGAAACAGAGAATCAATGAGAGTCCAAAGACCGGTTTGGACAGGTCATAGCATAATCTTCAGTCTCCTAGTGCCTCTGGGAATCCTTCACTCACAATGAGCTAGAATGGTGACTTCCCTGCCAGTATGGAGGAGGGGTCATGTTAGTAAAATAGAAGGCATTGCATATTCCGAGGTCACCGGGAAAGTGTTGTACCCTAGTGAATGTTGCACCCACTCTGATAAGGAAATTCTATGTATATGCCCTTATAATGTCCTAACAAATCTGTCTAGGTTCAAGGTGGCCGTCACTGAGAAACTGGTGCACACGGAGCTGGTCCAGATGAACAGTACCTACTGGTGTGTGACTGCTCACAACCATTTCTTCGAGTTAAATGGATACATCCAGCTGTGTGCATGATGGTCCCCTGAAGGGCAACCCTGACTGTTGATGGGACACAGCTCCACCGTACTCCGCCAATGACGGGTAACCTAATATGGGATCCGGAATGGCAGTAAGTATCTAGAGGTGGGTCTTCTGGCCCTGCAGGTGAAGATGAAAGAGTTGGTGGCTGAGGCCCAGAGATGCATTGGAAAAGGCCGTCTGAGGTACACTAGGATAGGGGAGACCGTGGACCAGGCCGGTGTCAAGTACTCTGAGGCGCAGAATCAGGCAGTGGGGGTTAAATCAATAATTATGGGCGATGCCATCTCAGGTGATGAGATCCCCTGGGAATGGATCTGGGTAATATTCTGCCAAATTATATGGGGAGTGTCCATCCTGAGATTCCTGATGGTTTTGATACTTTACCGGCGACTCCGAAGTAAGCTGAAAATGTTAAAATTGTTCTATTTGACCTGGTGGGTTAGGGAACCCTAGGGTCAAGAGGAGGGACTGAAGGGCCAAAATCCATTAACGTGTCTATAAGATCTAACCGCAGTCTCTGCTTGGACTTTTCACATAGGCCTGAATTCTACAGCTTGGTCTGAAGCCTAGCTAGCAAAAAACAATGTATGGCTAAGAAAAACTGAATAAATAAGAAACAACTTTGCTTTGTTTCAACTAGATAGGCAGAGTCAGCAGAACTCCGGATGGGGAGTGGTGATTGGGTGTCCTTATCATGAGTTATAGACATACAAAGTGCTGAGAAGGGCGTCAAAGTCTACTTCCCGGTGCAGGAAAGAGATAGTGAATGCCCTCCCCCTTCACAGATGCCAATCCTAGTTCACAGCAATACAAGAGTAAAACGATAAACAATTGTTATTGTTAAATACTAATTACTGATTTTTTGCTTTAAAGCTCCAGGAATGTACCTGTTGGTCAACTGGGAGAGCTGCTACCTCATTCCCCTGGACCCCAAAATTAGAATTTAACCTATATACATTAATAGACATAGTTTAAGGGTAATTACCTGTGTGTTAGCAATATGTTAATTTGAACCATGGGCGGAGCCATTATATAATCTTTTAGACCATTGGCTTATTATGCTTATCTTGTCTTGCTGCTAGAACCTATCCAGGGGCTTGGGAACTCCCTCTCCCTCCCCGTCGCTTCTCTCCACCCATGGCGCCCTATATAATCTATTGTAATTAATTGTTCTGAAGTGTCTCTGAGCCTAATAAGCAAAGTGACACTCTGCCAGTGCTGTGTGTAATAAACTCCTGTGCTTGATTCTACACTGTATCCATTTCTGTTCCTTCAACCAACTTGGAAGAGGGGAACAGAATCCTGTGGGACAACATCCTTAGTTTCTCCAGTGTGTGTTGTTTTATTTTCCCAGAAAGATTTATATTATTCTTTCATCACAAGACCTGTGTCAAACTCAAATAGTCTTGTTAAATAGTTGTTTTATCTGTTTTATCTCCAGTCCATCCTCTTCCTTCTTTGCATGTGAGCAATGGCAGGGTTGCTTTCGAACAGGTGAGAGAGATGTTAGGTGAGCTATCTATTCACAAGTCTTTAAGCTGTTTAATTTATCATCCTTCCCTGTCTGTGTAACGTTTTTCTGATCCCCTCCCCTCTAACCACATAGGGTCTTACAGTAGCACAATATACTGCAGCTCTGATAATATGCCAATCTAAGCCATTCCCCTCAGAGTCATGGCCCCCAAGCTGAAAGCTGGTACAACCACAAATATCTGGGTGCAATGCAGGAATAACTAGTGATATTTTGTGGTCTGTGCTATGCAGGATGTCAGAACAGATGATCACAATGGTCCATTCTGGCATTAAAATCTATGAATTGATAGGTTTGTGTAAACAAAATTGCAAAGTGCTCTGAAGTCCTAGGATCCATTTTCTACCTATGTAACTGCACTGACTTCAATGAGTGACCCCTGATTTATGCCCTTGTAAGTGAGAGCAGAATCAGGCATCTTAGATGAAAGGTGGTATGAAAATGCCAAAGTACAATTATTTACAATACTTAAAAAAAGTCTCTGTTTCATCACTACTTTAAGTGGAGAGAAGTCAGAAAGTTAGAGAGAGAAAAAAAGACATTTATGTCGCAGCTGGATTGTGCCCCCTCGTAGCCCAATGCTGAAGCATAAATCTTGTTCCATGAGACAAATATACATGTCTGATCCGGACGCAGGTGTTCACTATAACAATAAAACAAAGTACAGGCAGATGAGGCAATCCAGCATTAGCCTACCCTTATTAATACTAACAATTCAAATCATACTAATCTGTGAGAAAGAGACAGAGCAGACAGAACACGGCCAGAAAAACAAACAAACAGGACATCTACATTTCCCTAAATAGGGCCGGATTTTGAGAGAGAGTGAACAAGCTCAACTCCCAAAAGAAATTCAAGGTCCTCAGCACCTCTTAGGTTTTGGTCTTTAACAAAATAGCCTTTGTATAAACCACAGTGTTACTCAACCAAAATGGTTTCAGTAAGACTGAAGAGTATATGGACTTGATTCTCTTCTCATTTAACACCAGCCTTACTGTTCTGTAAATTCATTGGCTTTAATGGAGTTACTCCTGGTTCACAAAGGTGTAAGTGAGAGAACCAAGCTCTATGGTCCAGATTTTTAAAAGGATACAGGAGTTGTGGTGCTCAGTGTTGCAACACCTGATTGAGTCACAAGGCTAAATCCCATTTACTGTCAATGAGATTTAGGCTCCTAATTAAGTTAGGTGTTGCAACCCTGAGTAGGGTTGACAACTTTCTACTCACACAAAACCGAACGCCCTGGCCCCGCTCCCTGCCCTGCCTCTCCTCTGAGATCCTGCCCCCGCCAGAATTGAGGGGTTCAGGAGGAGGCTCCGGGCTGGGGCAGAGGGTTGGGGTGCCGGGGGGAGTGAGGGCTCCGGCTGGTGGTGCAGGCTCTGGGGTGGGGCAGGGGATGAGGTATTTGGGGTGTAGGAGGGTGCTCTGGGCTGGGACTGAGGGGTTTGGAGGTCAGGAGGGGGATCAGGGCTGGGGCAGGGGGTTGGGATGCGGGAGGTGAGTCAGGGGTGCAGGGTCCAGGCGGCGCTTACCTCAAGCAGCTCCCAGAAGCAGCAGCATTTCCTCCCTCCAGCTCCTACGCGAAGGCGCAGTCAGGTGGCTCTGCGCACTGCCCTATCCACAGACGCCACTCCCCCCAGCTTCCATTGGACATGGTTCCCAGCCAATGGGAGTTGCAGAGCCGGCGCTTGGGGTGGGCCAGCATGCTGAGTCCCCTGGCTGACCCTACACATAGGAGCCAGAGGGGGGACAGGCTGTTGCTTCTGGGGGCTGCGTGGAGCTATGGCAGGCAGGGAGCCTGCCTTAGCCCCACTGCGCTGCCGACCAGACTTTTAACGGCCCGGTCAGTGGTCGAAAACTGGACACCTGGCAACCCTAAGAAGCAATGCATGAATACCTGTAATAATCTGGGCCTATATCTTTACATAAGCTTTGTCTGAAAGGTAATTTTTGAGGAGGAAATTCCATAAGGTATAGGGGAAGGGCAGGGAAGTAATCCAAACCAATTTTCCCCCCACCCATATTAACAAAGTTTGGTCTGAATGTCATTTTTGTATCCTGCAGATTACTGTCCAAAAAAGCCAAGGGAGTGCAACACTCAGAACTCATGCATTTTCAAACGTCTAAATATAACTACTACACAAACCATGACCTGTACTGAGACAAACAGTCCTGTAAAAAACTGCATAAATACTGTAGACAGTAAGGCCTGAAGAAAAAAAAATGGATCTGTATAAAGGATTGGAAGGGATTAGTCCTAATTGCCCAATGTTATCTCCTTCTTTAGTGCTCACAGCAGCAGCTGCATTATCAGCTGAGTTAGTTAACATGCCAGTCATTCTTATCATTAAGACTAAGAATAAGGAAAAAGAAAAGAAAAAAGGTGCATGAATAATAGATAATTGTATAAAAGAACTTGGAGTCTCAATGGGAGCTACTCCTGCCGCCCTTCACACCCAGATGACCGAATATTGTTATTATCTAAATAACTATTTCCTTTGGATCTTCTAGTGCCTCTTGTCTTTGTATAGCTTGCTGACAGACTGTAAGCTCTCCAGAGCTGAGACTCTCTTGATGTTTAAATAATAAGTAAATATTAAATTAAATATAACAAACAAATAAAAGGTCACTCAAAACCTTGTCCAATCAAACAGGTCTTGACATATGTCCTGGAGCAACCTAAACATGGGCTCTGGAGGATCGTGTGTGAAGACCATCCAAGTTCCCAATACGGAATAATTTTTTAATTTACATGATCCCCATTTTCTGTTTCTCAGCCACGTTCCTTTCCCATCACTTAGGACAGCAGATGCAATAGTCTTGTTCATTATAGCTCAATGGTGCTTAATCTATAATGTTCTTCAACTGATCTGTTGCATCAAAGTGAATTTATATTACTATGAAATTGCATTTTTTAGTATTACCTTTATTTCATTTTTCACTAAGAAGAAAACAATGGCCTCTTGCCTGCTAATTTAATGTGATACAGCTTATGAAAACAAGAAAAGTGATGTAGTGCAAAAATATACTCATTAGGGGCTGGACATATAGTTGACACTTGGGAAGTAGACAGTCCACAAGGTCAACAGACATATGGTCAAAAGGCTGATGGGTTTTAAACCTGGAAAGCTGACAGCAGGATATATATCTACTGGCTTAGAGCCCTGAGTCAGTACAGTTCTTTTCCTTTCTCACTCCCACACTACCTTTAAGTACTATTATTGTTTTTCACTTATCTAGCAGGCTTCTTCCAAGAATTTCCAAGTGCTTTAAACACACCAGCTAATCCTCACCTGTCAGACAGAGGATGACTGTAGTTTTCCTTAAGTTACAGATGAGTAAATGCTGAAACAGAGTGGTTATGTGGCTTGAAGAAGGTCACACAGAAAAGGAGTGGCGTAGCTGGGAGTGGAACATATAAATCCTTGCCCCCAATCCCTTGCTCTCATCACTAGTTACACTTGCTCCTGTTAATTACAGCAGATGTCTTCCTGGCTAGCATAGCTACAGAGAGCTGGACTGCACCTCACACTGTACCACAAATTCCACAAGCGAAAGGTGATCGTGCCTTGGATTGGTTTCCACCCTCTCTACGTTTCCTATCCCTAAAAATCTGTTAACATTATAGGTAAAAATAAAAGTTAAATTGTACTCTCCCATCCAATGGCGGTGATTTGAATCAATGTCTAGTTTCCAATCAGCTATTTAAACTGGGCCACATGCCAGCACTCTTCAATAACACAAACAATTTAATTACCTGTTTGAGAAAACCAAATCAGGAAACATAAAATCAGATTCCTGGGTTTGCAAGAGGAAGAAAAAGGAAAAAAAGTGGCTGCTAATAATCCTGAGTATTTAACATGATGGATAACTTTGCTGCTGTAAATTGGAGTTCAAACACTGATACCAAAGATAGGAGGAGAATGATGATCTAATGGATTGATATGATTAAGAAAAAGTACTCACAGTGGCCCAGCTGACCAAGGAGATGTGTGAATCTGGTATTTTTGGATCTGTAACAAACACAGGCTAATTGGAGAGACTTTCTCACTCTGAAAATACAATGCACAGTCCAAACATGGAAAAACTGCTTTTATATGTGATGAAACTCAGAGTTCGCTTCAGTAGCTAAGCAGTATATTTTAGAGGACATCAAAGCAGCAGAGAATTTGCTGTGAAAAACTGAAAGAAAGGAGAGTGCAGGAATTTCAGAACTGGCTTCTAAAAATGGAAACAATTAGAAATAAATTAATTTACTTATGAAATGCTACTTAATTTGTTAAATAAGGTAAAAATAAATACTGAAGCTAGGCCCAAGTTGAAAATTAAAGTCACCAATCTCCCCAAGTTTAAGAGTGTTTAGATACAGGCTTAAACTCAACAGGAGGAGTTGCTCAGCAACAAATAGCAGCAGCCCAGTTATGGAGACTGGCCAAAGGCCCCTTTAAAAATTTGGCCCAGAATGTATGTTATAATATTTAGTATCATTACATTAATATGAAATATAAAAAAATATATTTATGCATAAATTTCTTGGGAATTAGAAAAGGAAAGATATTTTTCCTCTCTGCTGCCGTATTGTAGGGCTGCAATTAGAACACTGCTATTTTGACCTTTATTAACAGCACAAATGTATAATCCGTAGAAGTGAACATGAAAGACACTTTTTAAGAGGTATTTTCTAGCTGATCTATTTGAAGTTTTTCATAGGGCTAATAAGCACACTGCATGAAATGAACATGTTACGGACTCAGTGTAGGTACCGTTATATTTAGAAATCAAACAGAGACATGCTGCCTTTGTTTTGACACCCAGAGATCAGAATCATGTAAAAATAATTAACTTCCAGAGGCTTAAGAAACTATAGTACTGGAATAACCTGGGAGGGAGGATGGAATGTATGCT
Organism: Terrapene triunguis; assembly: GCF_002925995.2. Taxonomy (NCBI): domain Eukaryota; kingdom Metazoa; phylum Chordata; order Testudines; family Emydidae; genus Terrapene; species Terrapene triunguis. The sequence continues at coordinate 6,603,386 of NW_020664931.1, forward strand.
TGAATCTATTAAAGTTGTCCATTTCTGCAAATATAGTTACTTGGAAACAGGAGACAAGGAGATATAAGTGGTATACTGAAGAAAAATGGTATTAATTCCTGTATGTAATACATTATATATGGGATATTCAAAAATATTCAGCACTGGGCTAACTATACTCCTGTTGACTTCAATGACAGAAGAGTTAGGCCGACACTAGGCATTTTGTACAGTACTGTATCATCTGCATAAGAAAATACATTTAGAATCATAATTCTTCATTTTCCTCGAAAAGCCACTTTTCTCAGGCATCAGGTTATCTTCCTTTTACAATGTCCCCAATAAATATTTTAAAAGGAAGTGTTAATCCCTCACAGTCCTAAAATGTGCCTTCAGCATGCACAACTGCTTGCGCTGATTCCATCTACCTATAAATCTTAGGTTTACATAGCACCTATATATCACAAAGGTGCCAGTGACTGTCCCAGACTGCAAAGACAGCATTCTAATCAATGCTAAAGACAAACAAGCCATTTATACTATTTAGAAATTCATGGGAACCTTGTTGTTTTGGTTTGTAAATTTGGGTATTTAAAGGATATTAGCTTTGTTTCTCAGACTTTCTGTGACATATACAATTCATACAGCATGCACATTTATGTCCACACAAATCTATTTACTTTCAACTGACATAGACACTTTAGAAACCGCCATTGTCCTCAAAATAACATTTAATCTGCAAGTTGGATTCCTTAGCCTTTGGTATAGCAGTAAAGCTCAGTTGCCAAAATGGCTCTCCCTACCAGGTGGTTTCCAGTTCATTGCTACTGGGGGGTGGGGGAGCATTTATTGGGACTGAATGCCTTTTGGCAACTGGTCATCTCTTCCCCTCCCTTGAGATGTACCGGATACAAATTCTGAGGACCAGCTCTGTATTTCGAAGTACACAGTAGTGCTTCCCCACAACAGATCAGCTCCTCTCTGCCCCTGCTGACAACCAATCAGCTGTCAAGTGAGAAGTGGAAGTGTCCTCTGGTTCCTTCTCAACATCCATCAGTGCAAACAGATAAAATACAGGCACTGACCCAAAGGGAAGTGGAACTGAGCAGAGCACATCTTTGGTTGTTCACAAGCCTGGCTAGAAGGAAAGCAGATGGGGATGGCCAGAAAGGATCTATTGGAGGAATGGGGGAAAGAAAAGTTGGCAGGAAAACAGATGCAGAAAAATACTGTGGGAAAATAACACACGCAGTCATAGAAGGAAAGAAAAGTGTGTAGGAAAAAGAAACGAAACACATGACACAGAAATTTGATGCCAAAATGTTACAGCATATTTTTCATAAATGTATGATTTTATATTTTCAGTTATGTTAGGGCATGTGAATGTGTACAACCTCGGGAACAGTCAAGCTACAAAATTCAAATTTGAATTCTAACACCACAGAGATCAGACATCTTCAGCTCCATGGTTCTGGTTCAGGTCCATCTCTATGTACAATAGGGAACAGGGACTTGAGAAGGTGTGGTTGTCTATGGCAGGGAAGCCCAGTGTCCCTATGTATGTGGAAGGGGATAACCAGAAATGGTTGGATTTTTATCAGTGTTGTCAGTGGCCTTTTATACATTTTTATGTACACCAGATGGGAAATATATGGGCACGCTTGAGGCATGTGTTGCTATTAACACAGCATCACTTTCCAACGTTATTAGGAATTCCAGATAACAGGTAACTATGCAATTGAATAAAACCTACATGTCCCATTTAAATGTTCTTTGTTCTGCATCAGAAATATTTCTCCTTCTGCATCAGGTCTAAGTTTTGGTATGTCTTCAAATAAGAGGTGGGCACACTTTGCATCTCCCATCCACAGCTCTCCACGTTTGGGTATGAACATGGGTGTTGCCTGACAGCACACTGTGCTGTAGCTCAGGATTCTATCTTGATTAGCTCTGGCTCACTTCCAGTTCTTGACCTCTGCCTTAGCCTATTATACCACTTCATGGAGTCTCCTCCACCCATAGCAAACTCAAAGAATGCTGTGCTCACAGATGGCTTACTGGCTTGTAAAGAATTTCTATATATGATTTTATGTGCACAAATGATTACATTACATTGTATCAGAAAACAAATATTAATTTACATTAAAGAAATAGCATTCTAAGGCTCTTTTCTGATTCCAGTGCATGCTTGGAAAGGATGGGAATGAAATGTGAGGCTTTCTGGGGGGGGGAAAAAACACAACAACATGACTTTGAATGTGTTGGTAAGCAAATTGCTGCAGGCTTTCAGTCTAGCATACATGAGTCCAGAGAGAAACTTGGAAACATGAATTAATTTGGCATTATTAGTTTCTCAAGCCTCCAACATAATCATTTATATCAGGCAATGGAGATGTTATCAGTTGTGTATGTAAAATATGAAGAAACAACCTCAAGATAATTTTTGTCTGTTCATCTTCTCCTCTTGCCTTGAAAATATATTAAACACACCAAAAAATCATCTTCCAGCAGAATGGAAACAATGAAGTAAGATATGGAAGGCAAGGTAATGTTTGCTAGACATAAGATCTGAAATAGTTTATATTTATTATTTATTTTATGATGAGTTTCATGTTTTGTGGTGAGCATAAAAACATGATGAAGTACCTGATGATTTTAAATGTATATGACAGTCATATACTTGAAAGTATACCTTTATATGTACTAAATTGGGGATATAATTTTGAACATGTTCTTCTGTGGGAGTGTCTAATTGGTGAGCTATTGTACATTTAACTCTCTTGTACAACACATGTCATAAATGGAAATAAAGTTAAATGAGTTAATTAGCCACTCGTGGCCATTTTAATTACAGGATACACAATCAGAGACAGATGCTGGCAAAATACTCATTATAGGGGTACTCAGAATATACTTGCAGTTGGCTGTGCAATATAATCATCTCTGAAGCCTTTGTATAACTGATTACATCTATTTTTTTTACCTTCCATGAGTAAATAGCAAAACTAATTAGCTGCACACTATTAAGTTAATGCACATTTATCTACAACAATTCAATTCTGACTGTGAAATAATCCTTCTAGTCTATAATTACACTCCATCTTAATTAGCATAATTTCCACGGCACATACTTTAATAAAGAAGCTGACATGAGGGTTTGTTTTAAATGCCAAGGATATTCTAAGGGGGGGAAAAGGCTACTCTAGCATAAAGGGAGACAAATATGGTTGTATCACACACCTTTTGTATTACTTCGCAAGCATAAATAAAAGGGAATAATAAGCAAATGTTTAGAACAAGTATCTGAACATGCATTTACAGAAGATGAACAAAACTGCTAAGTACTTGGCATATCCCTCAGCTGTCTTATTGACCTTGAAGGAAGCAAAGGCAATTCCATGTTCAGTACATTTCATAGTTCCCTTATCATTGTGTGGCTCATGTCACTCACTGAGGTTGACATTAGTAGATTAGCTATTACCTACATTATCTTGGTAATGGACTTTCTCCTGGAGAGCAGAGTCCTCTATTTAGTTTCCTATGGGCATTGGCAGTGCAAGCTTCCTCTACAATTCTCTCTCAGTGGGCTTCAAAGTTGACTCAGAGAGAATGGATCTAATTTTCCTCCCACTTGCACTAGTATAAATCAGGAGTAACTCCAGTGAAGTCAGTAGACTTACACTAGGGAGAATAAGGCCCAATAGCCCCATTGTAAGAAAGTAATTCAGTCTCTGGGCCCATTTAAGCCTTCAGTCTCTGGTGAGACTTCCAAGAAGGGTGCAATTAGCAGCAACTGTGGGACAGTTTGATCATGTCGGCAATTTATCCATGGTAATCTGGACTGAGAATACCAAACTCCTTTTATCCATGGAGCAGTAGTCAGATGATAATTGTCAGTCACTCTTGGCCTGGACTGGACATGAACCAATAACCTCCAAGTCTCTGCATCCCATTGTCAATCCTCTGAATCATTCAGTTCTCCTTCTAGTTCTGACTGTCTCACACTGGGTGTTGGTACATTTCAAATATATGTCCTTCAGTTGCGGAATTTAATCTCTATCAGTATACAAAAAACCAAGCCTGTCTGTTTCAGCATTTAAAAAACTAAAATGAAGAAATGTTTGCTTGCTGATGCATTTAACTGTTCCTACATCCTGATAATTTTAAATGGATTGTTTTACCAAATGTTTTGTGACTCTTGTGAGGGATACGGAATAAGTGTACGCCGCTGGTGTACTGTAGTTGCACAATTCTATTGTTAATAAAATATACAAACATTTTCACCTGTGGATGGAACATTATTTATTACAGAAGATGATGACAGATATTGGGTAAAATTTTCAAAAGCGACTAAGTGACTTTGAAGCAAAGGTCCCATTTTCAAAAGCACGTGCAGCCATTTAAAAGCATCACAAATAAAAAACTAACTAATTTGACAGAAAATCAAGTCAAACAGAATTCCTCGGACAACTTTAACCTTTCTCGCCATAGTAAAAAGCAGGATGCTGAAGCAACAAAAAGAAGTGTCATAACAACTTCCTACAAAATTAGGTTTCTCTTCCTAATACCAGGAAGGAGGAGAAGAGGCACTAGATGTGGTTTTAATCAGGCCACAACTTTATTCTTAAATATCTGGGACTTCCCGGCAGATAAAATTATACAATGCAGGTAATTCTGTATACATTTCCATATACTCTGGGAGCTGCTGTCCGCCCTCCTCCTTTCCTATCCTGGTCCCAGCCGTCCCGCTGCTGGGCTCTCCTGCCCCTCATATGAGGATTAAGGGGGACTTTAAAGGAGGGGGGCTTGACTCCTTGCCATACCCATCATTGTAGCCCCGAACCTCCCTTTGTCCACTACTTTAAAAAATGCCTCCTTTCAATCCTTCACCAGTCCATTTTATCTGATCATCATATCCATTCCCTATAGAGGACCTGCACTAGACATCCACCATGAGCCTACATAAGAGTTGCAATATTATAGCTTAACTCCCACTTTCCTACCCCACTGGACTCCTAACCCATTGTGGGGAAGGTCAAAAACCCACCACACCTTGGTCATTCTGCAGTGAGGGGAAATTCCTTCCCAGCTCCCTCGGAAAGGGACAACTAGCAAAATGCCCAGAGTGGATGATGGTATGGAGATATAAAAAAAAAGACAGCCTTTTTTCCTCAGACATATGAATGTCTATTAGCCATTCACCACCAACTCATAGACTTTAAAGTCAGAAGGGACCATCATGATTATTTAGTCTCACCTCCTGCACATTGCAGGCCATAGAACCTCACCCACCTCCTCCTGTAAAAGACCCCTAACCTCTGGTGGAGTTACTGAAGTCCTCAAATCATGGTTTAAAGACATCAAGTTACAGAGAATCCACCATTCAAACTAGTTTAAACTTGCAAGTAACCTGTGCCCCATGCTGCAGAGGAAGACAAAAAATCCTAGCTCCTTATTAGTCACTAGACTCATTAATAAAGCAGGACCAATTCCCAACTAAATCATCCCAGCCAGGGCTTTGTCAAGCCGGGCCTTAAAAACCTCCAAGGAAGGAGATTCCACCACCTCCCTAGGTAAAGCATTCCAGTGCTTCACCACCCGCCTAGTGAAATAGTGTTTCCTAATATCCAACCTAGACCTCCCTCACTGCAACTTGAGACCATTGCTCCTTGTTCTGTCATCTGCCACCACTGAGAACAGCCGAGCTCCATCCTCTTTGGAACACCCCCTCAGGTAGTTGAAAGCAGCTATCAAATCCCCCCTCATTCTTCTCTTCTGGAGACTAAACAATCCCAGTTCCCTCAGCCTCTCCTCATAAGTCATGTGCTCCAGACCCCTAATCATTTTTTTTGCCCTTTGCTGGACTCTTTCCAATATTTCCACATCCTTCTTGTAGTGTGGGGCCCAAAACTGGACACAGTATTCCAGATGAGGCCTCACCAATGTCGTATAAAGGGGAACGATCACGTCCCTCGATCTGCTGGCAATACCCCTACTTATACAGCCCAAAATGCCATTAGCCTTCTTGGCAACAAGAGCACACTGTTGACTCATATCCAGCTTCTCATCCACTGTGACCCCTAGGTCCTTTTCTGCAGAACTGCTACCTAGCCATTCAGTCCCTAGTCTGTAGCAGTGCATAGGATTCTTCCGTCCTAAGTGCAGGACTCTGCACTTGTCCTTGTTGAACCTCATCAGGTTTCTTTTGGCCCAATCCTCCAATTTGTCTAGGTCCCTCTGTATCTGATCCCTACCCTCCAGCGTATCTACCACGCCTCCCAGTTTAGTGTCATCTGCAAACTTGCTGAGAGTGCAGTCCACACCATCCTCCAGATCATTAATAAAGATATTAAACAAAACCGGCCCCAGGACCGACCCTTGGGGCACTCTGCTTGAAACCGGCTGCCAACTAGACATGGAGCCATTGATCACTACCCGTTGAGCCCGACGATCTAGCCAGCTTTCTATCCAAAGTTAGTTACAGGAAGCTGGAATGAACACAGGCCCAAGAAATGGCCTTTTAAGAAATGGACAGGAGGAAGAGGTCCTAGGGAACTAGTAGTTGGATAGGGGGGAAAAAACAGAACACTGTCCCTTTAAGGTGCCGGGACCAGAAGCCCTATAGTGTAGTGTAGTTCTAGCCAATCCAGAGGCGCTCTCTGGAGGAAGACAATTATATAGACTGCCTTCTCCCTCAGGACAGGGGAGATGCTGATCGGAAAAGGAAGTTAGAGCCAGAAGGGTGAGCTCCAGTTAAAAATGGCTAAGAAAGGTGACCTTGTGAAGAACAGATGCTGGCAAGGGAAGAGCTCTGTGAGGGTGGCAGAAGAGCCAGAGATAAGTGTGAACTCTTGGGTTGCAGTGCTGAACTTTATTTTTGAGACATTAAGGATTATGTGAGCTGTGATAATTAAACGAGCCCCAAATGGAAGGTGGTTCTGCTTATAAGAGAGGCTCATGAGGGGCCCTGAAAAGGGAGAACAGAGGGAGGGTGCTGAAGGCATAAGCGTTAGCCCTGTTACTTGCAGTCAACACTTAAAAGTTAATAGTACGGGGCCTGGAAATGTACCCAAGGACACTAGGACAAAGCCGACAGAACCTGGGCTTTTATGGTCTCATCTGAATGACATTCTTCTCCCTTTCCCCCACTAAACTGCACGTGTCACAATATTTTCTGCCAGGATTCTAGCTTCCAGTTCAATGGTGCTCAGGTATTGCTAATCAGATGCTTAGACCACTCTGTCATCACCTTTGGAAAAATAACACAGTGACCATTAACTAGAGCTATGACATGATGGAGCAGAATGACTAGAAATTCTCCCCCCCACCCCCCGACATCAAAACAAACAAATAAACCCAACAAACACATATTCACCTAGATGATGAAAAGAAACAAAGTAAAAAGAAGTAATTTTACTAGCAGTTAGAAGCCATATCACACAGAGGCCACTTTATCACTTTGACAGTGGTGTAAATGTTTATCCCACCAGGTTAAGCATTAAAACTCAAATTCATAACTTCTGCCTTCACATTGCCGGTACTTTACTGTTTCCATATTTTCATCTAGTAATTTAACAACAAGCAATACAAGGCTCCTTGTGATCCTAAGCTATTAGACTGTTAGTGAGATTGGTTTTCATCCAATTGAGATATAAAAGGTGAGTCAGTACTCTTAAAGCTGCTGAATTGCAGCATCAGTTCATGACACTGCTGGGAAGCAGCGTGATGGAAGCTCTAATTCTTCACTTCCTGTATTATCTGTGCTCTCTGTATATCAAGTATAGTCTCTCTCCCCATGTATTTTCTTTCAGTAAAAGAAATAAGGCCCAAATGTTGCCCAAGCTAGGTTTACACTGGCAACGCGCATACAGTGACATGAAGGGAAGTTTCTACCATGCATCATTTGAGAAGTATACAGGAATTCCCTCATTCCCTTTGGTGGAGAGCCAGGAAAATGCCATAAAAATCATGCAAAAAGAACAGGAGTACTTGTGGCACCTTAGAGACTAACAAATTTATTAGAGCATAAGCTTTCGTGGGCTACAACCCACTTCTTCGGATGCATCATGGCTTGCAATTATTAATTTCCTTCAGGTAATATATTTCTTATGAGTACAGGAAACATTTCCCCCACCCCCCACTTCACCAGGAATTTTACTGGCACACTACACTAAGTCTCTATATCTAAGGGTACCTGCATTTTATGCAACTCTTAAGTAGGCACATTTCCTCCCTGTGCACTATGGTTGTCCTGAATTGTGGGGAGGAAGCTTCTATAGCTCTTTCCGGGGTATGGCTGACTCAACTGGCCAGAAGGTTCTGCTGTTCTGTATTGGGCTTTCCATCTCCACAAGGCATGAGAAATGCAGCTTCATTTCATCTGCCTACTGTTCTTACTCTACCCTGTGTTTAGAAATCATCTTGCTGCGATGCCTTTAAAAAATGTTTGCCAAAATTACCTCTAGTACTGGTTCAAAAGTTTTAGTGAAAACAAAATTTCGATAAAGAAGGGGGGAGAAAGATTAAATGTTTTCTGACTCAATTCAGTTACAACACAGCAGTAACAGAATATTTTTTATACTTACAATGGGAATAATTGTGTTCTCTTGAACATCACTTTACGATTACTGTTGGAAAATGCTGACTTTAAGTAGTGACCCTATACACTGAAAATACATCCAAACCATAGATCCTTAAAAATGCCACATTTTAAATGCCTCCCATCTCCCTGATGGAAACCTAATTACCTATAATCTTCCTGGTGAAACTGGAATCACTGGAGGACAATTCCTGACACATCAGCTGTATCCCTTAATCATCGAAACAATATTTCATAGTCAATAATAATCAAAGTTATTAAGAGGTTCAGTATAACCAAAATAGTCAAATGACCCCAATCTGACACTAGCAGATCATCACTCATGACCCCACAGAGAGCAATTCCAGCTCCAAAGGATGATCATAATCCAGATTGGAGCCTCCCCAGGACACACATCTGGAATGGAATGGCCACTGCCTTTCAAATCGCCTTCCCCCACATGGGGAGACTGAACAGCAATTAGAAGGCACTCAAACATGAAAATATAATTTATTGAGGAAGAAGTATATCTGATGGTTAGTAACCTCTTTTTGCAAAGCATCTTAAATACTTGTCAATAATGGCTTCAGAGCCACACCACTTGATTTAAGCAATCAGGACAGACAATGGTTTGAACCATAGATAGCAAGCTGCAAGGAACCCAGAAAACCATGGATATCCTAATCAGAAACCAGGTCAAACCCAGCCAGGAAGAAATCCATTGGGAGTCTGTGACAGTGTACCCCATAAGGCTTTATTGGGGTGTGTGTGCTCATAAATATATGTATGATATAACTGGAATAGGGTGTTGCTACATATGCCATGTAACATATCTATGTAAAGGTTATGATCTACTGGTTATGTTCATCCTAGCTGTATGCAGGCACCATTTGTGTGTTCAAAGTTATGAACATTGGCTGTATAATTGCTTGATTTCTAAGTAGCCTTAGTTAGAACATTTGGTCACTTCTTGGGAAAGGAATGTACAAATTAAGTGCTCAATCAGGAAGCACTTAACAGACAAGAGAGCTTGGAAGACTCCAATCCACATAAGAAGTCTACCCGAGGATGTTCAAGGTAGCATGTGGGTAATGGCTGCTACCTGCAACTTCTGAGTCATGCATGGGCATGTGACTTGCCCATGTGATTCCGAATCTCCATTTTGTGACTGGATTCTACACAGGGTGAGGAGGGGGTCTCCACCCACAAGAGAAAGTGTATTTAAACCCCTGGGAGACCCCCTCCATTTTGTCTTCAGCTGGCTAAAGAAGGAGCCTCTCCACTCCCCCCCAGGATACTTGAAGGAAACTGGAACAAAGGACAGTAACTACAGGGGGTGTGAGTGATTGCTGGACCCAGGCTAGAATGAGATTAGTCTGTAAAGGGGAGCATTCTGGAACTGGTGAGGATCTTATTTGTATTTAATTTGATTAGACATAGATTTGAGCATTTTATTTTATTTTGCTTGGTGACTTACTTTGTTCTGACAGGTTTCAGAGTAGCAGTCGTGTTAGTCTGTATCTGCAAAAAGAACAGGAGTACTTGTGGCACCTTAGAGACTAACAAATTTATTTGAGCATAAGCTTTTGTGGGCTACAGCCCACTTCTTCGGATGCATCGAATGGAACATATATTGAGGAGATATATATACACATTCAGAGAGCATGAAAAGGTGGGAGTTGTCTTACCAACTCTGAGAGGCCAATTAAACAAGAGAAAAAACTTTTGAAGTGATAATCAAGATAGCCCAGTACAGACAGTTTGATAAGAAGTGTGAAAATACTTACATGGGGAGATAGTTTGCAACGAGAAACTGCTGAACTTGAATTGATATGCAAACTAGATACAATCAACTTAGGCTTAAATAGAGACTGGGAATGGCTGAGCCATTACAAACACCGAATCTAAGACAACTCCCACCTTTTCATGCTCTCTGTATGTGTATATATATCTCCTCAATATATGTTCCATTCGATGCATCCGAAGAAGTGGGCTGTAGCCCACGAAAGCTTATGCTCAAATAAATTTGTTAGTCTCTAAGGTGCCACAAGTACTCCTGTTCTTTTTACTTTATTCTGTCTGTTACTACTTGGAACCACTTAAATCCTACTTTCTGTATTTAATAAAATCACTTTTTACTTATTAATTAACTCAGAGTATGTATTAATACCTGGGGGAGCAAACAACTGTGCATATCTCTCTATCAGTGTTATAGAGGGCGAACAATTTATGAGTTTACCCTGCATAAGCTTTATACAGGGTAAAACAGATTTATATGGGTTTAGACCCCATTGGGAGTTGGGTATCTGAGTGCTAAAGACAAGCACACTTCTGTGAGCTGTTTTCAGGTAAACCTGCAGCTTTCGGGCAGGTAATTCAGACCCTGGGTCTGTGTTGGAGCAGTCGGGAGTGTCTGGCTCAGCAAGACAGGGTGCTGGAGTCCTGAGCTGGCAAGGGAAATAGGAACAGGGGTAGTCTTGGCACATCATCTGGCAGCTCCCAGGGGGTTTCTGTGATCCAACCCGTCACAGAGTCCATAGCTTTTGTAATCAAAAGCACACAAGAGACCATCCTTGAGCCAACTTATCTTAATCTAAAAGGATGTCAGCATCTCATTACAGCAATCACTAGATGGGAATACTAATGGGGCAAGGAAGAAACAATCTGCACACTGTCCAAAAGTGTTCAGGTAGACAATTATTTGTGGTGTCTATGACTGAGGTAAGTCATACCTCTGTCATAGCTCTTTGTACACCTACGTAAAATCCCTCTACTACAAAACAAAGAAATACAAAACACGGGTACTTGAGGTGCCAAGGTGTCAAGAGCCAGGCTGCTCTTTTGACATTTCATAAAACTTGTCAGCGAGATGCTTGTAATGGTAGCTCAAGATCAAAAATTTCTGTAGGATTTATGAGGCTAAGGCAATGACAAAACAGTCCAGGTCTGACATTTAATACAGATGTGGAATAATGCCAGCACTGAAATAGATGCAATGATTGTAGAAGCACCCAACAGGAGAAGCCTGAGGCCTGGTCTATTCTTAAATGGGTTTGCTGGTTTAGCTATATCAGCAACCCCCTGTAGTGCAGATGCAGTTTATACTGGGAAGGGTTATTTTGCCGGTGTAATTTAAACCAGTTCCCCAAACAGAATAAGGAATTTTGCCAGAATAACTGCATCTACAATAGGGATATATCTGGCATAGCAATGTCAGTTAGGGATATGATTTTTTCACATTCCTAACCAACAGAACTGGCAAAAAATTTAAGTGTAGACCAAGCCTGGGTAACCAAAATACACACACTACATCCAAAGACAAGCAATCTCTTCCACTGTTTCCAGAAAGGTACATACCAGCTCATTTGGCACTGAAATCTGTATGTTGAAATGCCCCCACTCATATTAGGGGAGGAAGGGGGACAGTGGGGATGGGATTTTTGGTCAGACTTAGAGGAAGGGTGCACAAACTCCTGGATTGGGGTGGAAGAGAAATGGAACAGGCCCCTCTACCTACATCTGGGCATAAAGGAATATGCATGGAAGAGGGGATTTTCTTTGCTTTCACTGGTTGTGTTGGTGAGGATAAAGGAGCTCATTGGCTATCATGAGCCCCTTCCCCCTAAAATTTAAAACCTGCTTGGGTTTGCAATAGCTATCTTGCCTTTGTGATTGTAGGTTTAAGACTGTACATCAGGGATTGGCAACCTTTGGCACGCAGCCCTTCAGGGAAATCCGCTGGCGGGCTGAGACAGTTTGTTTACCTGCAGTGTCCACAGGTTCTGCTGATTGCAGCTCCCACTGTCTGCGGTTTGCCGTTCCAGGCCAATGGGGGCTGCGGGAAGTGGCGGCCAGCACATCCCTCGGCCTGCGCCGCTTCCCGCAGCCCCCATTGGCCTGGAGCGGCGAACCGTGGCCAGTGGGAGCTGCGATCGGCTGAACCTACGGACGCTGCAGGTAAACAAACCGTCCTGGCCCACCAGCGGATTTCCCTGACAGGCTGCGTGCCAAAGGTTGCCAATCCCTGCTGTACACTCAAATCCCAGAGAAGAAAAATCCATGAGGATTCCAACAGCAGCATCAGTACAATGTATAGTGGACACGGAGCTCGTATCATATCCTTTTATGAATACTTTATGTGACCGTTATTGAGATGGAATGTATAATTATATTGGGTTAATGGGTTGTTTATTATACACCTATATTAATTCAATGGGGGCTTTTGCTAGGAAGAAGACAAGAACTCCTAGGTAAGAACATCCCAGCACACAATTTGCTTGGAGGATCCTACATTCTGTCTCCAATGAAATTGAGCTAACAGATCAAAGGACTACAAACAGTTAAAATGGACTTGTTTCAGTGGGGGTAGGATGGGTGATGAAAAGAATGAGCAGGATTTGAAGAGACCTCACTGAAGCAGAGAGAGTGAACTGGTTTGTGAGTTAAGGAAACAGATAGCCACCCAGACTCCAGAGGTCTTAGGGCCTCTGTAGGAAGCTTAGACTTACCAGGGTCTCCATGTGGAAGATGGATAGACACCTGGTAAATGAGACAGTTATGTAGTCTATTTATTATTTTAAGAAATTTTTCCTCTGAAATGCTTTGGTTCTAAATAAATAATACTTTCCATTAAGAAGGCTGTCTGGTCCTGGATACCACTGTCATAGCTCCTGGAGGATAGGGCATGGCAGGACCAAACCTAGTCAGACCCGCTGAGGCAATCAGGGGACTGTAGCCCAAGACCCGGTCTGAAAGTGGGAGAATCACATGGTTCCATCCCAGGGAGAGGTGATGGCTCAAGGCCTGAGAGGGGTGCATAAGATGAGACCAGGAGAGTCACAGGTACATTTTAGTCCAGTAACTGCGATGCAAGGAACTCAGCTAATTCTCCTGAATTGATCATTAGGAGCTGTCCCTCATGAAATACTATATTATAGTAAGCTATTTACAACATATTCATCCCTATAAGTAATTTCTTCTGTTTCTTATCACAATGTTTTACAATATATGTGTATCTTTCACAGATCTAAAAAACATGAGTAACACCCAATTATATTCTTTCCATCTAAAAACTTGCCTTAACTGTCCACACTGGCAATTATCAATGCTATATTTTGTGTGAGTGGAGTATATCGAAAAAAATTTGCGCAATTTCTTGGCAGATGTAATGCAGGAAAAACATAACTATGATGTATCAAAATATACTATCATCTGATTTCAAGAACTCTGTAATACATGCATAAAAAAGCAATTATTTTTCAACTGGCCTCTAAGAGCTCTGGATTTGACACTGATATATTTAACCCTTCCTCTCTGTTATGCTTCGAAGTTACCTGCAAAAAGTTTAATATCCCTAGAAGTTATTTATTTTTAGTTAATGTATTTGCAAGCTAGATGACATGTCAGAACCACCCTACAGGTAGAAGAGCTGCTATCTTCTGGGATGACGCTTTGTTGTCTAAAGACATTTCTCTTTGTACAGGCTAGTTCAGGATGAGAAAGGCCTCTTCCTTCATTAGATGTGAAAACTAGAAAGTGCACAGAATAACAGCATATTTTAAATTTTCAAATGAATAATAGACTCAAACTCTGACTACAATTAAAAATATCAGTATAATAGCAGAACTAACGGATACTATCACTACACAAAGCATTTGTATCCTTTCACACACATTCTAAAAATGTTCTGATTAGATTTCTGGAACAGGGATGTGCCTTTTTTCACAAAGTTATTAATTGATTGGAAGACTGCTTCTGAACCAACAGGGTACTTTTGGAAGGATACCACCATGTTGAATTTGCATTGTTGATTACCTCTGATCAGAATATTCTGATATAGGAATCATTACCTACTGCATATAACTTGCACTTTCTTGAGAAGTACCTTGTACCACTATTGGTGATATGCATTGCCAGATGGCACAGTTTGATTATTGGGACCTGGTTTCTTGTTCTCTGTGATGGATGCTTAGTGGGAGAAATTACTTCACACCACTTAACCTCTCTGTCCTATTAAAGGGTGGTCCTGGCATGTAACCAACAAGTTCACTGAGAAACATCAGGGCTCCATCTGGGAAATAGCAGGCCATCCTCTCACTCAAGAGAAAACCAGATTTTTGGGGCTGGGATCTTGGGTTCCCATTTACAAATATTAGTCATTTCCCTGCATAATGTTCTTAGGTGTTCATTTATGTATAGGCATGGCAGAGCCAATTTTTATCATTTTCACAAATAATACAGATATTTACTTTTAAGCATTTTTTTATTTTTATTGTTTTAAATGTTCACAGTTGCAGGAAATTATGGGGGAATTAGAGGGGGGTCAGACAATAATTATTTAATGACAGCACAGGCTGAAATTCAAAAAGTTAAAGTTTTATAACTTTAAACACAAATTGTCAACATCACATATCAAAATATACAAACAATATATCCTTAAATATCAAGCAGCACCTTTCATACTTTGCCTATCTATATATTTCCATTATCATCAATGAATATATTTTTTCATCATTTTGTGCGTGTATGGCGAAATCGATGTTTATTTACCAACACTTACTGATAAAAATCAAATCCTTCCAAGCCTATTTCATATAAACGGGCATGGTTTCTTTTTTTCCAAAGCCCCTTTCATTCCTTATTCTGCCTAGATCCTAATTATGAACACTCTGAACCTTTTTCTTAAGTATGAGTTACACTAAGGCCTGGTCCACACTAACCCCCCAATTCGAACTAAGGTACGCAAATTCAGCTACGTTAATAAAGTAGCTGAATTCGACATACCTTAGTTCGAACTTACCGCGGTTCAGACGCGGTCCACACGCGGCAGGCAGGCTCCCCGTCGACTCCGCGGTACTCCTCTCGCTGAGCTGGAGTACCGCAGTCGACGGCTAGCACTTCCTGGTTCGACTTATCGCGTCCAGACCAGACGCGATAAGTCGAACCCGGAACTTCGATCCCCAGCCGCCGAACTAGCGGCTGGGTGTAGACCAGCCCTAAGGATACTCTCACCATTTATTTATCCATATTAATCAAGGACCATAAAAACCATACACTAATGCACATGTGCAGTGACATTTCAAAATATATGACTTTTTATGAATAAGTACACTATATATTACAACAAAAGTCCTATAGTTTATCAACGATTGAAAAATTGATCTGACGCCTATTAATCAGAGGATAAGAAAGATGAGGGTGGTGGGCACCAGTGAGGTCTGCTGCAACATGCTGATCGGAAACCCAGCACAGCTTACTGACAACTGCTGTGAAAGGTAGGTGTGCGTGTGGGCATGTGTGCACCCAGACACACGCTAGGATTCCAATGAGGTTGTTGTCCCTGGAAATCAATGTGTGTAGGGCGGTCTTATCCATCATATCAATCTTTGGCTAGTAGATATCTAATGAGATGTACAGACCTGAAATCCTGCGAGTGATCTGCAGACTGAAGTTCTGAGCAAAGAAAGTCTCCTTGTCACACCCATTTTATATTGGCTTAATGCCACTCTCTTCAATGGAGAAATGATATGGTGTGACAGAAGAATAGCACCCAGAGACCTTGCAAGATTAGATCTCTCATTCTCCTTTTGACATGCACTTACACAGTAGAAATCACAAATGTCAATGATAATTAAAAACTCTTGAAGGGGAGGAAATACATCCCTAAATGTTTCTAGTGCCCAGATATATGTAAACCAAGCAGGATCAAACACATCTAATGTTAATGACATTAAAATGAAATCCAAACTAATTCGTTTCACTGATTTCCTTTTCACAGGATTACAAATAAATCTGATTGACTGTAATTGTAGAAAACCATACTTCTTAAAAGAAAACATGACAGGATATCTTAGAAATTCTTATAATAAAATGTTTTCAGTATGTATGCTATTTTATCTATAGTTTATCTTTAGTTTAATCTTTATAATTAATGTATAATCAGTCACCTATACATGATGAAATATTATATTTCTATTTGGCATGTTTTCAGTTTGGACTCATTTCTTAATGGAACAATATAAACTTCAAGTATAATTGCTTGGTCTTATAATACAATGCTGCTTCCCCTCCAGCTGGGGCCATGGAAATTTGGGACCGGTATGTCACAGTAGTCTGCAGTGGGATAGTTATGATTATTTTTAGCTAAACAAGAAGGACATGCATTTTAACTGCCAGAGTTAGACAATTTTGAACACATGCAGTTTGAGTGTACTGCCATCATGTTAGCACACTGCACTACTGAGCAGTCTCAACTTTATTAGATTCTTAAATCCTAATTGTTTCAGGTTGATATGACATAGCACGTTTCAGCTTCTACCGTGAGTGATGTTGATTTTAACCCACAAAAACCAAAACACTAAAAACAAAAAACCCACAACCACCCTCACCTGTATCTTCCCACATAGTAGATTTCTGTGTGAGTCTGAGTGCTAATGGGTTTGGGGTTATTTTGTTGCTTTAGTGTGAAGACATTAAAACTTATCTCTAATACAAACACAGCATGAGTGAATATTAAAATTTTCTAGTAGGTTTTTTGTAGTGTTTTCATTGTACTAATGTTAACTGTATTTATTTACTTATTTACATTTTTATTTTCATAAAACCTTTAGTGACTGATCCTGCCTTTAGATGCTGAAGCATTACTGGGTTTCATTTAACTAGGCTACAGTGATTGTGCAGATTTATCGATTAAATGATGTTACAAGTTACAATTTGAAGCAATGGGCACATGTAGCACCGAGTCCTCTCATTTAGCTAGCTCCGTTGCTGGGGGTAGAGGAACTGCATCTACTGCAACAGGATCCAAGGTCTCTTAGGCCCCAATTCAGGAAAACACTCAAGCAAGGACTTAAGTCCATACATATTCAGAAAAGCACCTAGGCACATAATTGATGTTTGGAATAGGACTTCTTTTCTGAATTTGGGACTTAGCCAGATTCTTAATAATTTACATTGCTCATCACTGGTCTCAGGCAACTAGAGAAGTGGAAAAAGCTTGCAGGAAGAAATTAAAACAATTGACCACCCAGCTACTGGCTGGGACAGATTCATATGGCTCAGACAACAAAAAGAAATTGTTTCCACACGATAACACTGATGCAAATTTAGGGCAAAAGGCATTTGAGCCATTTAAACTTATTCCACACTTAATGCAGCATTCATAATACCTTACTTTGTTCTACCACTTTTTAGAGTTGTCAGTCACACAGAAAGAACCTCAAATCTCTATTTTTAGGAGAACTGTTGGTACTATAAGCCTTCCTCTCCTCACAAGGAAGACCAAGGCCAAATGACACACCGCTCTGACATTTACTGAGTCAGGGACTGAGACTTAAATCAATTCACTAGACAGATACATCTATGATTAATGATATTTAAATTTTGTGCATTCTTCGTTCTTCCTGCAATCTATTGCCTAATTACTAGAGCTGTATAAAATACTTGTAATGAAACTCAAAACCAAGAGAAACCTATCTAGTTTGGGGCTGCATTATAAATTTGAGACTCATCACAAATTCCTTTAAAAGTGGGATGAGGTTTGGGAATTTGGTTCCAGATTTGACCAAACCTGGGTTGATCGGTGGTTTGGCAATGCAGCCATATGAAAATCAGATTCTGGTTTCGGCTAAATTGTGCTGGATTTGTTTAAACCCAAAGCTTAAAGTGGAATTCAAGGGATGTGAAACCAGTGAGTGGAAAGTTAAGAAAGTGTTTATGCAGAATCCTGTGAACCAAAACTACAGAGCTCTAAATATTAATACCACTTTTGTTGTTTAGTCGTGTAAACACACTAAATAGTTTTGAGGATGGATTTAAAGGCATGATGGGTTGGATTCTGAGAAGTTCTGAGCACTCAAGTGTTCATTCTTTTCAAAAGTAATTGTGGGTGCTCAGCATCAGATCAGGCCCAATGTACATACTTTAACAGCCCATTTCCTCCTTAACAAGGAGCAGATTCACAACAGTATATGAAATTCCCATTAATAACAACAGGCATTATGTACATACATCAGAAGAAGACTACAACCAAGAGTGTACAAATAAAGTTAACCACTGAATTATTCTTTGGAGTTAAATGGTGAAAAGAAAAATAAAGAAGATGAGTTTCAGGGGTGATGAACTCTCAAAACACAACAGGAGCTTTGGGTGCTCAGTACCTCTGAAATTTAGGCCCAAAATATTTAACTATATAAGTTCACCTCTTTCTGTTTTCTGGAGAGAAAGTGGCAGAGAGAGAGAGAACTACATTGATCTAGAGAGAACTCAAAAAATGGAAAATATTTATTTTCCAATTATACATTTTATTACTCAATTTTTGTTACTTAAGTAAATGAGAAACTTTATAAACTCATTTTTTAAAAACAACAAATGCTTATGTGATCTACTTCTCTATTATTTTCAGATTCTGCAATTTGCTTCTTCAATGAAGAGTAAAAATTTGATTTAGATAAACACAGTTGTTTACATCCTTTTATGAAATGTTTCTCAGATGAACTGTAAAACAGCTATTAGTTCTGGATACCCAAAGGAATAGTAAAATTCTTGCTAACATGAACACATGCAGAAATTTCTAATGAGATCTTTAGCTCTTTGATTTTATCAGGTATTCATCTACACAGAATCATATACGTTAGAGATGGAAAATGCTATTAGAGGACCCAGTCCATCTCCAACCTAGTGCAATATAATCTGAAAGAATATTTTCTAATATATTATCTTATCTTTAAACTTCTCAAGCAATAGGATTTCTACCACTTTACCTGGGAGACTATTCCTGAAATCTAATGCATCTCAAATGTCATAGAAAGCCTAATATTTCCTCTTCATGATTTTATCCCATCATTCCTAACTATTTCTTTGCACAACACTAAATTTATTTCCATACTGAGTGTTTGTACCCATGAATATCTGCCCAGAACTAAAGGCTGTGGATTCAAAGGAAAGGGAAGGGTTAGATTCATGAAGAAACTTAGGCATGGTGACACTGAACATTACCTCACCAATATTTTAGGCACCTGGAAAATCACTGTGTCACAAAGCCTGAGTTAGGTGCTTGGGCTCCCCTACATATTCCCATTCTCACCGCTGTGCATTCCAATATGGTTGCTTCCTCCTCTTCCTTGCTGCCTAGTAAGCATTGTAAGCACAGAAGAGATAGTACTTCTGCTCTCAGTTCCTGTGCCTCTGGCAACTGGCAGCAGCAATTCCTGGTAAAGTCCTGCTCAGCCCCAGGATGGTGTATGTCCAGTCATTGTGTGTGGATGGTACATGTGTAGTTCAGTAGGTCTGTCAGAGCTGTGCGGGGTTGTAGCATGCTTGATGCAGATGGAAACTTTGGAAAAATTAGCTGCTAAATTCTAACAAGTATATGCAAGCTGAGATTTTTCAGGGGCTTATAATTGTACCAATTTGGGGCAGATTTTCACAGGGATGGCTAAAGACACATCTCTGACATCAGGGCAACCACTCCCCTCCATTGTAGATCCCTGATCCAAAATATAAGGCTGCTAGAGTTTCTCAGCTAAAGGGTTGTCTTTTTTTTAACATGGACAAAACTATACATCCCCCCCCATCTAATTCTTAGAAATGGCTGGCCTGTTTTAGCAGAAATCTTCGAAAATAAAACAATAATCGTTTAAAAGAAATCAATCTGAGGTAGACTCTTGGCATAGAAAATTTCAGACAGAAAGGTTAAAGTCTGGAAAAGTTTATAAGGTCTTATAGTGGAAAGTGTTGGGAACTTTATGTATAATATAAATGGTATGAGGGCTGATTGGGAATTTTTTGCTGGAATGATTTTCTTTTTTTTTTTTAAATGGTAAATGCAGTTTCCACAAAATTGAAATTTTCCACAGGAAACATTTCATTATGAGTCAGTTTAGCATTAAACTGCATTTCCCTATTGTGGCGCTTTGCTTTGCGGGAGTTGTTTAAGTCACCATTTTCTCCTACGTATTGGGCTCACTGCAGTACTACATCTTCCATGATGCAATGCATACTCCACTCTAGCCAAGCTCTGTGGTACATCATAGGAGTCATACGACTACAGGTGTGTTATGGGAGATGAAGTCCAGCCAGGAAACATAGCCAATAAAGGAGAATGGTGCAATCAGAGTTCTGAACTATTACTACCTGACTCAATGTGCCACAATAGCAAAATGCAGTTTAATACTGAAATAACTCAAAATGAAGTGTCAATTTTGGGACAGTTCAACAAACTGAACCAAAATATATTAATTTGAAGGGGAAAAAAAGTTTTAGATCAAAATGAAATGTTTCAACATTTCCAAACTGAAATTTTTTGTTCCATGGAAAAATTCAATATTTCAATTCTTTGTCTGGATTTGGGATGAATACAAATGTTGAAATATTGGAATTTCCTTAAGGTAAGAATTCCAATTTTCACTGAGGTAGAGGCAGCATTTCCAGTTCTTCCTATAATACAGCTTTCCCTTCATATACAAAAGGCCCCAGTCCTGCAATGGAATCTGCCACAGGGACACATTCACTGTATGTAGTCCCAGTGACTTAAATGAGAATCTCTGTGGATGTAAGGGTCTGCATGGACAGATTCCTTTGCAGGATCAGGGCCTATATTTATCAAACACAAAAAGCTTGTGCAGATTAGACAGGATTGGGACTGTAGACTAAAATACTTTATCTGCCCCAAAGAGTTTATTTACGATAATATGCAACAAATGGATTTAACAAACTACAGTTACCTGGGAGAAGATTACATAAAATGGCAAGTACATAACTGGATGATTTCTTATTTAATTAGAACATGGTGGTTTGCTTTTTTAAAATCTCTTTATCCATTTTTTCCCTTCTGCTAGTTTCTAGGGGTTCTTTTGCCTCTTAAGATCCTCTGCACATTTCCCCATGCTTAATTGCTTTAGCCTTTTTAAAAAATAGTTTTAGCTAATTTATAAAGTCTTCACAGCTGCTTATCATAAAATGTAGAAAATAGTGTAATCAAAACAATAACAAATGAGCATGAATAAGAGTTTTAGCCCTCATAACAGAGTCCCCTTTTCCTTGATCCTACGGTGAAGTCCTAATGCTGTGTTTGGGACTTCATAGTGTGTAACCACAGCAAAGATCATGCTTTTATGAATATCACATTATAACTTTAATACAGAGTCAAAGAGTGAGATGATGGATAGCAAGGCACACTTTTAGATTAAGTAAATGTGGAATGGAAAAATAAGTGACAAGTAAGTGCTGTTTTAAGTAGGGTTACCATATTCAAACATTTAAAAATGAGGACACTCCACGGGGCCCCAGTCCCGCCCCCGGCCCTGCCCCAACGCCACCCCTTCCCCGCCCCTGCCCACAAGCCATAAAGAAATAAAAGAGATAAACCTAATCGCATTTTCCTAGAAATTTCCTGATCTATTTACATATCTGGGGTTTCAAATGAGTAGTTTCTAGGTATGATGTGATGATTTTTCATACCTAGCTCAAAGCTTGTTACAGCATAGTTCCAGCCCGGTTCCTGCTCTCCGGGAGAACAACACAGGTAGACAAAGGGAAAGTTTTTTCCCAATTTAAAAAAGTTCTAGCCTTCCCATTGGTTCTTTTGGTCAGGTGCCCACTCCCTTCATTTTCCTTATGGACTTTTTAATCCTTTACAGGTAAAGCAAGTAGAGAACAGCTACTAACAGGGATTTTATAGATAACTGGCTGGCTGGGTGTCCATAAAAGGGAGCTACCCCCCTTCATTTTTCACAATGCCATATACATCAAACCACAATATGTGGTCAGTATAACTGGAGGTGTCAGGTGAGTCATGATATCATTGGGATTTCAGTGTGCCATTCACAGACAGAGTAGAAGACCAGGCATGAAGCAGTGAAAACATTTAATCAAGCACATAGTCCTTGCTGATCCTTTTCTGGTCCTCAAAGATACACATCGATCATTCCAACAGACAAACTGGCTCTCAAGTTATTTTTACAGGAATAGCACAGAACTGCTCCTCTACAAATGCCCTTCACCACAAAAAGAAATGAGACTCCTTGCAAGCCGAGCCTCTTAACTCTGCTGACAGTAGTTCCACTGATACAACACTGAATCAAAAGACTGTAGTCTCATCTCCAAATGTTGAGACTAAGAACAGAAGAGAGTCCAAAATCAGGTTAATTTCATGGCTACATTCCAGCAAGAACTGCTAGATACAAAAGCTTTAATAACAACAACAATCCATATCACATGAGAACTACTGTCCTCAAAAACTCATTCCCCAAAATAAATAAGTGTCTCTCGAGATGCTTATCTGGTTCCTCATCACTGTAATATAAAAGTGCCTTGTGTGCAGGGCACCACGCTGCATCGGTGTCTAAATACTAACCATACAGAGCTGTATTCAGTGATTAGCATCATAATGAGCCTCTCACATGGGTTCATATAAAAGACTTTCCACTTGTGGAGAGAGAGGGAGTTATGCATATTAATCTTTGTAAATATCAAATATATCTCTGTTTACCTGTTTGATATTATATGCCTGACTGCATAAGAGTTAAATAAAGGGAGGCAGTTTGGGGAAAGCAAACACAAAATGAAACAATGACAGAATAAGGTGCCTTAAGGGAATAATGAGGAAAGCTCTTAACTGGGGTATGCCCCTGCCTGGCTCCAACCAGGCTAGCAAGGTTTACACCCTTCCCTGGCCTAAGCCTAGGATCAAAGGGGCTGCTAAACCATTAAAGGACACCGGACCTAGAAAAGGAAAGGGGAGGAGTTTCAACACGTTGTCAGCAGTGGCTGGAGATGAGTATCTGAGAGAGAGACAGACATAAGGAAACTGCAGAAAGCAGGCTGTTGCCCTCAACCCAGAGATGGAGGTAACAGCATTGAGTGGAACTTACCAAAGTTTTCAAGGAAAAATTAAGGTTCAGGTAAGGGGAAATACACGCATAGTCCTTTATTGTTTTAATCCTTTGATTTGCACGCAGTCTATGTACCTTCATGTGAATCAATCACACTTTCTTTTGAAGAAGCTGTTGAAGAGCCGCTATCACAGGCTCCCAAAGGAAAAGGCCTTACGGAGCCTGTCAGGTTAAGATGATTTGTAAACATGGGGGCTGCAGTTTAGGGATTCTGTCTAAGAGCGTTAGGGCCTCATGGTTTGACCCAGAGATGGATGAAGGTAGTGAAACCTGTTCCCAAAGGGGTGCACCAGAGAGGGAATAAAAGAGGTGTAAAGTGCAGCTCACCCTGCAACCTTGAATCCGACAGGCATTTTGACTGATGAGGAACATATGTGAATATCAATGCAAGCAAGAAAGGCAAAATATTTATTTTTAAAAAAATACAGTGCATTTCTATAGCATATTTTATTCAAGGATCTGAAAACACTTTACAAACACTAGCTAATTAGACGCATAAAAAAAGTAACATTTCATTTCACCCACTTTTGTAATTGTCTAATGGAGCCTAAAAACAATACATAAAAAGGTAGGCAGAGTGTGATAACCTATGTTGGATTCCAGCCGAAACCCTGAGGCCAAAGCCCCTACTCTTAACAAAAAGTGCCATGGAACCTTTAATGACCATGAGCAGTCAGGACCTGGGGTTTTATCTCCTCTGACAAGCAGTCCCCTAGCACTTTGCTAGGCATTAGTTCAGTAGCTGACTCATAAGGAAGAGTCACTTATCTATTGCATCAACAATACCATTCCTTGAAGACCCTGAATTAGAGTGCTCACCTGGCATGACCTTGAATTACTTGTAAGTTCTGACACTATGAGAGCACAAGGTGGTATGGAAAGAGAGCCACGCTATAAATCAAAAGAGAGAGTTACATTAGGTATCTCTTTTTAAATCCACCTTCATTTTCTAACCAACACTTGCAGGGAGAAGAGAGAAGCACAATTAGAGACTGATCATTGTTTGTGATTAATGATCAGGATTATTGAATTGCTACCAAAACTGAAACTTGTCAAATGTCTACAAATGAATCTGCTGAAATAGCCAAAGATTCAGAGATTAAAATATATGTTCCAAAAATATGCCTTAAAAAAACAATAGTGTGTAACAGCCACAAAATAATAAAATGAACAAGGAGGTTAGCATCTGGTGATGTTATCCCTTTGGATATTTGATGATTTGTGAGATCCCCAGACAACTTAATATTCAGAATGTCACTTGCTCATGCTCAGCAGTTTTATGGACAAAAATGACATTGCAATCCATATGAGACTACTTAATCATCTGAGCTTGAGAGACCTCTTAAACCGTATGTGACACTCACTCCAACTAGTGACTCTACATATAATGAAGTTGGACTATTGATATTCATTTTTTGTGTGTGTGTAAATCCTAAATAGAGATGGACTGAACTGATTTGGTTATCTATGAATATGTGAATATTGCTGCCTACAGCCAAGTATTTTGATTACTTTTCCCCTTCCATAATGCTGCTTCTTATTGAAGTCATATCTGTACATCTGATATAAACCAAATACACATTTCCAAGATACATTCTGCTTGTACACTAATCTCAGACTTCTGATTTTTCTTTTGTCATAACAACCTTGCTGTATATTTAAAAAAAATTATTATTTTTTTAATTACTAGAGATATCCTATCTCCTAGAACTGGAAGGAAAGGTCATTGAGTCCAGACCCCTGCCTTCACTAGCAGGACCAAGTACTGATTGTTGCCCCAGATCCCTAAGTGGCCCCCTCAAGGATTGAATTCAGAATGCTGGGTTTAGCAGGCCAGTGTTCAAACCACTGAGCTATCCCTCCTCCGACAACATGCTACCAATATTGATCCATTAGTCCTTGAGCTAACAAACTGAGCAATCAGTATATGAGAGATAAAGCCATACAAATATTTAATAGATTTTTAGGGGCTATTAGCACAGAACTTGGTCAAGTTTCTCAAATACATCAGCCTCAATGAAATTAGGTTTCAAGGAAGGTGGTTAGGATCACTAAGCCCTGCCCTCAAAATGATATATCTCTGATGCCCTGTGGTTGAACTATATAGCCCATGCCACTCTGCAACACCGGATGTTGAGTTAGCACCCACTTTTCAAAGGTTACAAGGGCTCTCTCTAGTTTCAGCAGCTTTTGTTATCTGTTTGTTCTTTGACAAGAATTATGCTTGGCCCTTTCCATTGTTTTTAACTACGCTAGTCAAAAAATCCCATATTTATAGCTCTGACTCCAGTAACCTAACATGGAATTGTTATATTGCAGATTTATTTCACCCTGAATAATCATAATATGCACAAATCCAAAGGAAAAATCACATTCTGATCACCACTGTATGAAATTCCCCTTGTTTCCTTTCTATGGAGCCAGGCGGGTATGGTCTGTTATGTAACTATGGCAAATGTGGAGAGCATCCAGTGCTCCTAATCCTCTTGACTAGAGCTGTGCAAATCACTGAATTTTCACTTCTCTGGCAGTTCAGAAAAATCAAAATAAAATATTTATTTAGGGTCAGCCAACAACAATTTCTTCAAAAATATTCAGTGAATCAGAAAATCAAAATCAAAATTGTTTCACATCAAATGAAACACTTTTCTCGACTTGAAATGACAAGTTTAGTTTTCAGGCAATTTTAACCTTTTTTAGAAAATAAAAGCAAAGGAAATTTGGAAACACAGGGCTAGATTGAAAAGTGCACTTAAGACACCCTTCACAAAATCAAGGATGAAGAGTCGATGCTGGTATCCTTATACCACCCTAAAGCAATAGTCAGTGGTTATGGCACTCAGCTGGGATGCAGAGGACCCAAGTTCAAATCCTTTCTCTGGGATAAAAAGGATTAGGGAATCACTTCCTCTATTTCATAAATGGTAGCTAAACCTCCTTAGAAATCTCATTCAATAAATTAAAACATTGAATTTTTCCAAATGAACTATTTTGACAGTTAAAAAGTTTTGTTCTTTTGAATTTTTTGATAAAATTATTCACTGAAATCAACACAAATTCACAACATTTTTGGTCAACAAAATCTGCATTTTTCAATTAAAACACATTTTGTCCAAAAAAAAAAAAAAAAATCCACCCAGCTCTACTATTAACCATTCCAGGAAAAATGTCAGCCAAGAGATATGAAACTTCACCCAGAATAATGCTGGAGAGAATCATGGATACATAGTATCTTTTTTTTATGATTATTTTGGGTAAATCCAGAGAGGGCAACATTTTCTACATAAATATCCATGCCGGACTTGAAGAGTATCACTTCTGTGTAGCTGGTGGGGTGTTAGTCAAATCAGTGGTTCCCAAACTTTAAGAATCTGTGAACCCCTTTCGCTAAAATGTCAAGTGTCGTGAACCCCCTCCTAAAAAATGAATATTTCCAGGGATTTTCTCCTTTACCTGAATATAAATTATAAAAGCAGTGATCTTGGTAATATAAAATTTGTTTTTATGAGACACTGTTTATTACACACTATTCATTATTAATTATTATTTATCATTACAGTTTTTTTATTACATTATGAAAATGGCAACACTCTTCCAAGATCTCACTTTCGTAGCTTGTATCACTTTGAATAAGCCTGTTATAAGACAAGGCTCCTATGTTTCATCAAGGAGTATCAGATGTGAAACAGCATGAAGGTATTTAAGAAACCAACTCAAAGAGTTCCTCCTACACAAGCATTCAGGTCTTGAGCAGTCCAGGCAAACAACGCATGTTACAACAAAGCTTAAACTTGTTCTTCATAATAATTTTAAAAACAATACTAGCTGCCTATTTAATTTTAAAAATATCAAAAAATATCCACCTCCCTTTCCATTTCTTATAAGGAGTCTTGAAGTTTAAATCTCCTCAGTGTGATAGATAGGCTTGTTTTGAGCTGCTTAGCTCTTGGAAGTCCAGGAGCTCTGGGCTGCTGGCCCTGTGCTGCCCAAGATCCCTAGGGACAGTTCTGTCCGCCATTAGGGAATTTTTTCCTGAGAACCCCCTGTAACATTTCGTGAACCCCCAGGGGTTCACGAACCCCAGTTTGGGAACCACTGAGTCAAATGAATGTTAGCAGCACCTATTGGTGTGTCAAAATATTAATCTAGGTTTACTCCAAATCTGGGAGGGAGGTGGAATCAGGGCCGGCTCTGGCTTTTTTGCCGCCCCAGGCAAAAAAGCCTCCGGCCGCCCCCCCCGGAGCGTCGGGGGGCAGGCGGCCTGTGAAATGAGGAGCTCCGCGCTCCCCCCGGCGGCCGGGGGGAGGGGGGCGGGGGGGAGGGCGGCGAGCCCCGGCGGGGGCTCAGCTCTCCCCCCGGTGGCCAGAGCGCCGGGGGCAGGGCAGCGAGCACCGGCTGGGGCTTGGCTCTCCCCCTCGGTGGCCAAAGCGCAGGGCGGCGAGCCCCGGCAGGGGCTCGCCGCTCTCCCCCTGGCGGCCGAGGGGAGGGCGCGGGGGGGGGAGGGCGGCCAGAGCGCCGGGGGGAGGGCGGCGAGCCCGGCTGTGGCCCCGCTCTCCCCGGCGGCCGGAGCGCCGCGCCGCCCCCCTCCAGGTGCCGCCCCAAGCACCAGCTTGGTTGCCTGGTGCCTGGAGCCGGCCCTGGGTGGAATGTGTTTCCCAATCTGACTGGTTGGGAGAGTGGAGACTTATTATTTAGGAAGTTATGAAATCCACTGATAGAAACACTGGAGAGTTAGTTTGGTTGAGAGTTTGGTCATTCTTTCTACAAGAGTGAAATGTTTTCTCCCATCTTGTGTGAGTTAGGCAGTGTAGTCTGAGCACCCCGTGACCAAACATTCTTGGGATAATGAAGGGAACCACTGAGTTAACCTGGTTTCTAATTTAATTAGAGTCAAGGGGTTTGCTCTTGTTGATAAAGCAAATGAAGCTTCCCTTTGCTTCAAAGACTATTTACTTATTGTTATATTAATAGATCTATTCCCTATGACTTGTTTTTTAAAATTGCAGCCTTTGTGCCAATTTTTTATTTCTCTAGAATTGTATGTCCATTAGACACAATCACAGCAAAATGTCACAGGATCGGTCACAGCTCCTTAGCAGAGAGTAGCTTCAAAATCTTGAGCAAAGTATAGATAACTATACAATGAAAACTCTAACCTATATTGCAAAACAGATCTAGACCTGTTTTATTTTCATATTTCTATGTTGATTATGCTTATATAATACGTATAACTTTAAATTTAAAATAATTTAATAGATGATGTACCTATGAGATTGTAAATATAGACATAGTCTTCTACTGAAAACAATCCATTCAAATGGGCCTGGACACTACAGACACATGTTTTTGTGCTTTGAATACAATTTCTTTTAACAAAATTACCTTCAGAAAGAATCACAACAGGAAAACAAGATATGTAGAGTGTTGTAGTATGTGTATTTAACTCTGTCTTTTAGAATTTAATTAAAGTAATGTCTGGTTGTTCTGTAATGACACTCATTTTCTTTGTAACCTGTAAATATTATTTATTATTATTATTATTATTATTTAATTTCATGTTAACAGCATTACCAGCTACTATGTTTTAGGACAGGCTTTTGACAGGCTGATGAAGATGCTAAATAGGCAAAGCAGTGAGACATTATAGGGAGTATATATACCAAGAGATAATATCCTAGACGTTAGTAGACATCAGGCATAACCTCAGATGCACCAGAGGCATAATTATCTTATTATAATCTCTGATTCTGGATGTCTGCTGAGTAGTCTGCTGAAAGTTTAATAGATAAAAGAAACACAAGAAGGCACAGTTGCCAGCTGAACAGATACAGGTGAGATGAACAGCTCACATATTTTAAGCTTTGGAATGAATTATTCAACTAGATCACTACTTTATTCAATTAGTTGTTTTCTCTGTAGAAGTCAAAAAGTTATCAGGTATTGCAATCAAGATTCCACACCTCTAATTTCATATCATACACTCTAAAATCTAACACTAAACAAGGGTACAACTAAGTGTCAGTCACCAGCACAGCACTATGGAAGGATATATGAGTGTATGTGCTGTATAATTAATTTCTTGTGTTACCCAACAGAAGGAAAACTGATTAGAAAATTAATGACACATGAACTGTGAAAGCATATGCAGATGTTAAACAGAAGCTATTGAAGTTAGACATTTTAAAATCAGCATGTACAGAAATTTCAATAAAGAGTTTCAAAAGAGCTGGTCGAGGAGCTCACTTGTACATTACTGTTGAGTTTCAGTAAGTCTTGGAATATTGGGGAAGTTCCAGAAGACTATAAGAAAGCTAATATTGTCCCAGTATTTAAAAAGAGTCAATGGGATGACCCGGGTAATTATAGGTGTATCAGTCTGAGATCAGTCATGAGCAAAACACCGGAGCAGCTGATACAGGACTTGATTAATAATGAATTAAAGGAGGGTCATGTAATTAATGTCAATTAACATAAGTTTATGAAAAAAATCCTGTCAACCAAATTTGCAATCATAAAAAAATATATCAAGTTTGGTTGATACAGGTAACTGGATGCTGATAAACTGGAGAGGGTTCAGAGAAGGCCATGAGAATGACTGAAGGATTAGAAAACATGCTTTATAGTTACGGACTCAAGAAGCTCAATCTATTTAGTTTAACAAAGCAAAGGTTAAGGGGTGACTTGATCACAGTCTGTAGGCAACTATATGAGGAACAAATATTTGATAATAGGCTCTTCAATCTAGCAGACAAAGGTATAACAGAAGTCAATGGCTCTAAGTTGATGCTAGACAAATTCAGACTGAAAATAAGGAATACATTGTAAACAGTGAAAGTAATTAGCCATTGGAACAATTTATAAAGGGTTGTGATGGATTCTCCATCACTGGCAATTTTAAAATCAAGACTGTATTAAAAAAAGATATACTGTAGTTCAAAGGGAATTATTTGGGGGCAGTTCTATGGCCTGTTTTATGTGGGATCTCAGACTAGCTCATCACAGTGGCCCTTTCCTGCCTTGGAATGTATGAATTTCCAGTCAACAAATAGTAATGTTACTCTGCCTTGAGACTGGGTCTCCCCCCCCACACACCTTCCCCATCTCTATAGCACCACACTATGGCAAATATATGATTCTTGAGCATAGCAATGAAGGAAGAACCTCGGACATTATTGGTAGCTGTAAAACAATTACAGTGATGTTGGTAGCTGGCTGTAGGTAGATGTAGTGCTTTGGGACTGTTAGAAGAGGCTGTTTTACTTTTGTTGTTGCTCTTATCTTCATTTCAGATCTGGAAACTTGTTCTGAATGGAGCTGAGCAAAAAACTAATGTTGTGATTCACTGGCAGTTCTGGGGGAAAAAAACTGGTTCAGGTTGAACCAAATACGCCAAACTTAGGATTTTTTCTGCAAATCGACAAAGTCTCTTTTGGGTAGAATGAAACATTTCACTCAACCCAAAACTTTTTGTTTCCAGGCATTTTTAAAGGTCTGAAGTCATAAAGCTGCCAGAGAAGGAGGAGGTGGTGGTTCCCCCTCATAAGTTTTAGCACAGTGATTAGGATGTGGGACACCCAGATTCAAATCCCTACTGTGCCTGATGTGAAGCAGGTATTTAAACTTAGGTCTCCCACCTCCCAACTGTGCCTTAACCACTGGATTATACGGTCATTTTTACCTTCTCTGTCGATCTGGCCCAATGACTATCTAAGAATTTCACACACAATGAAACAGCTTCAAAAAAGAGTGAGAGAAACCCACCCCACAATAGCCATAGCCCAGTGGTTAGAGCACTCTTTTAGGAGGTGGAAGACAAGTTCAGATCCCTGTTTCACATCAGGCACAATGGTGAACTGTCAGGTCTTCCAAATCCTGGGTGAGTGGACTAGCCACTGAGCTCAAGGTTATGAGCAAGTGGAGGGGGCACCGCTACCATCTCGCATCCCCCTACCCCTCTGATGTTTTGTGAATGGTACCAAAGTCTCATTATGAATCTAGATGAAAAAAACAATGGGGGCCAAAACTATTGGACACATTTCTGTGAAATTCAGGAATAGTTTTGAGTCAACCAAAACCGCATTTTTTGAAGAATAAACTATTTATTTAAAAAAAAACAAAACAGACTCAGCTCTATTTCTAAAATGACCACTGTGTTTTCATATACAGCCAGTAGTGACTGCTCCAGTTAAAGGCTGCAGCATAGTTTGTGTTTCACACCCTTACAATGTTTCAAAACATTCACCTTTACAACATTCATTTCTCCAGGATGGTCTCTGCCAAAAACTGATTTTGTTTTCTAGGAAGTTTGAGAAAACCTGTTTTGATGTTTTTGAGTTAGGTGTGTGTGGACATTTTTTTTAGTTATTAAAAAAATATCTTTCACTATTTCTTGGTATGACAGTGAAGAATCTCTCAAAGAGTAGAATCTTTAAATTTAAAATTTTACATATACTTGGGATGGATTTTTAGCAGTTGAAAAGTTAGTCACCTAAATCATAAATGACTGCTGCTTAATCGGGACATTATTAGCATATACAAATAGGGATTCTTTTAGCTAATACCAAAAAATTAAGACAGAATCATAGACGTTAAAGATGGAAAAAGCCTTCTCACCATCCAGCCCATTCCTAAGCCAATGCAAGATTGTTTCCTAGAGTACCTAACCATTTGTTTTGTTCAGTCTAGTATTGAAACGCCCAACTGAGGAGGCCGCCACTGCCTTGCCTTGTATAATGGAACCCTACTCCTAATTTGGGCCTGTAAGTGTTATTTATTATTTGTATTACAATAATCTTCCTTTGGGAAACTACTGGGACTACTCCACAGCCCAATTCACCTATCAGAAAGTTTTTTCCCATATTCACCATAAATTTTCAGTTTTAACTTTCATCTCATTAATCTTAGCTATATCATGCTATATATCCTGTATCACACTAAATAATTCCTTCTCCCTCCCCCATCTTTCAGGTATTGTAGATTGTTATCGTAACACACACACCTTTAAATTTTAGCTTTGCTGACTATTCATATTTAGCTTTTAATTTTTCCTCTTGGGTCAATCCCCATAAGACCTTGATAATTTCTTTTGCTCTTCTTCTTCTTCCATCCAATTTGACCTCAATCTGTGATGTGATATAGCAACACAGCCTTGTAGGGAGGAACAATTACATCCTTCCTTTGTGATGTGATTCCTCCTGAAGTGCAGCTGAAAACCACATTGGCATTTTCTCTGTATAGACACATTACATGACCCCTTGGGTCTCTTTCAGTATTGCTGTCTCCTTCCCACTGAGCACATTTATTTGGATCATTTTTCGATATCTCTGTTAGCTTGCAGCTTTCCAAATTAAATAACATCTTGTTATTTTTCACACTTGTTTATATAATCTTTCTAGGTCCCTTTGTTCTCTGTCCTGACGAGTGTTCACAAGTCCTCCTAATTTACAATGGGACCATCTGCAAATTCAATTAGAGTATGTGTTTATTCTCTCTCTTCCAGATCATTAAGGAAGATGTTAAATGGCACCACTCTTAATACCAATCTCTGTGGCACCATAAATATTCCTCTCTACTTGATATATTGCCATTTATCGCTTCCTATTATTTACACAGTATTTAGGAAGTTTTTAATCCACACAACTGTGTTTTAATCCAACACAGTTTGAATTAAATTTTCAGTTAAGATTCCAGTATCACATTTGGATTTCAGTACAGCATTTATTACATCTACTGTCTTATCTTTGTTCATAAAAACTAAAATTCTGCCTCCCTAAGTCAGAGTGAGTAATATCGTACATTCTGAATAGTATCAATGATATAAAATCCGCTGTTTTTCCAGTGTGTCTGTACATTAGATAACAGTAATAGAAAAGAAACATAGGCTGAGATTTTCAAAGGAGCCTAATTCCCTTAGACTCCTTTGAAAATCCCAGGCAATCTTTTCTCCCCGTCCCCTGATATAGTTCTTCAAACCCTTGGTTTCCTGCTCCATGTTGAAATTATCTCATAGACTCATTTTCACTGTTTTACTTCTTAGCTGCTGATACAGGATGATGGTTGATACACTCCAACTGCCCCAGAAAAAAATCTGAAGACAAAATTTTAAAACCTCTTTATTCTGAGTTGACTGTACTCAAGATTATCTAAGTCACTGTGATTTATTAAGAAATCATGGTACAAAGTGGGCCCCTGAATAAGCAACTGAGATAGATCTGTTTATTGGTGCCTTGGTAAGGGTCGCGTGGCCCTGACCTTGGGATCTTTGATCAACCCTGCTGTTTGAAGTCTCTTACTGGTTAGTCAACCCTTGCTGGTTGAGGGGTGGAGCTGAGCTGATCTATGCAGGAAAACTTAGTATAAAACTTAGTTGCTAGGAGAACTCAAGAACCGCAAACAGAGGCAGCTAACTGGAGAGTTTCAGAGGTTTTTTACAGAGGAACTATGAGAAACTTTCTTTCCAGGTTCAGCTCTACATACAATTTCCAAATGGCCAGTGATGGAAAAGTGGTGATGACCTGCAATTGATGTGCCATGTTTTCTTTCCTGAATGAAACCAGAAGGGTCTTCCTGTGCATGAAGTGAAAGATGGTGACTATGCTGGAGGAAAAGATTCTTTGATTGGAGAAGTAAGTAGAGACGCTGCAGAGACCCAGAGAAGCTGGGGCGTTCCTAGACAGTTAGGTTCAGGAAACACCAATACCCCAGGTTTAAGGAAGAAAGAAGCTGACCACCAAGGAGTTGGAGAGAGAGTAAGTCAGAGAGGAGGCTTAGCAGTTGATAACTACCAGAGGCAGGAGGTCTCAGCAGCATTCTACATGGCTGGAGACAGATGAGGATGGCTGGCTGTAGTCATGAGAGAGGGGAGAACAAGGAGAAATTCCACACAGCTAGAAGTTTCCAGTCGATACCAGGTTTGAGTGACATATGCTGGAGGTCTCATGCTGAAAATAATTATGAGCCAAATCAGCTGGGGGAGGAGGGAGAATTTTATCAGGAAAAAAGTGAATGATAATTGGGAAATGTTTAAGAATACTTACCTAGGTGCCCAAAAATTCACAATCCCATAATCGAGGAAGAATGCTGAACTGGTTAAAAAAATGACCTGGTTTAGAGGGGAAGTGAAGGCAGCTGTAATATATAACAAATGAAAGAAAGGGGAAGTCAACAGTAATGAAATAAATCAGAAACTAGGAACTGTAGACAATTGATAAGGGAAACAAAGGGACACAAGGAGAAATCTATGGTCAGGAATGTTAAGGACAATAAGTAGGAGATTTTAAAGTACATTAGGCACAAAAAGAATCTTAACAATGGTATTGGTCCATTACCAGATGGAAATAGCAAAATTATCAATAATAAAGCAGAAAGGCAGAAGTGTTCAATGAATATTTCTGTTCTGTATTTGGCAAAAAAATGGTTGATGTAGTCACATCATATGATAATGACACTCTGTCCATTCTACTAGTATCTCAAGAAGATGTTAAAAGCAGCTACTAAAATTAGACATTTTAAAATCAGCAGAACCAGATCATTTGCAAATAAGAGCTTTAAAATAGGTAATCTTGTGCCAATATTTAAAAAAAGATAAGTGGGATGACCTCGGTAATTATAGGCCTGGAGGCAGATTCAGCCCTTCATCCTTTAAGGGCAGATAAATTGAGGACCATTCCAGCCCTGCATTTCTATGATTCTATGATTGTTCCACCTTGACAACAACAGTACAAGCACCACCACAAGCTTCTTTGCCAGAGAGTCTGATGGTGTCTGAAACAACAAAGATTTCAACCAACTTTCATTTTATATTAAGAGAACTGACAAAGCAATACAAACAAAACTGTGAGTTTTGCTTTTGCTTCCTAAAAGCCTTTTAACTTCCCAGTGACCTCATATAACCTAAACTGCTAGTACAAATGTTGGATTTACTTGAACCCTTATATAATTTGAACTCTTAGCATGAATATTGAGGTGGCTTGCCTCATGGAACTAGAATGGTTAATATTAAATACATTAAAAATTTTAAAGATATATTTGCCATGAAAGCCAGTTCTCTGTTGAAGACTTGCTTTTTTCTAGTCTACAGAAAAACCTGTCAAATGTTTAACCTTTTTGACTCCATCATGCATCAGAGGGAGAGAAAGATATACAGGTCACAGGAACTGAAACATTCTTGTAATTAGGGATGTTTTAGCTTTTGAAGTATTAGTGTAATTCTTTACATTCTCTCTTTGTTATCAGAATTTAATGCACAAATTATAAGTAAACCAAGAACCCAGGACACCGTATAAGCCCTGATCCCCCAATCATCTATGTTCTCCTTCAATCTAGAGCTCACTACAACAGCAAAACTTCCATGGACATCAATAAAAGTTTGATCATATAATGATGGGTTAGAGGTGGGAAAAGAACGATTATATCATCCAATCAGACTCAGTGCAGATGTAAAATTATTCTCTAGTAATGTATATTTGCTAGTATATTTTTCCCTGAAATACATATAGGAGTTGAGCTGGGCAAATACACATCGACTGGAAGGGGCTGCATAGAAGCATCATCGTTACATGTTTACCTTAAAGGAAGGAGGTCCTTCCAACTCAGGATCAGCATTAACATCTCTGGTTGTAAGTAATTTTTACTGCTGAGTTTCTTTGCATTAACATACTTCAAAGAATCTTATTCTATTAACCACAACTTCAGTAAGGAGTATGTTCTTTTATTCATGATTCCACTACTCCTGATATTTTTAGGTTTTGTCCTATGACAACATTAGCAGTGTATTGATATTACCTGGTACTAGTTTTTCTCTATAAGAAAAAATATAGATCATCCACCCAGACAAGGAGCCTGGAGAGTGAAACTGAATATTCATGGCAAGATTATTGACTTTAGAAACTGACTCCGGAGCTGACCTCATCTCATAAGGGACTTACAATCATGTTCAAACCCTCCCGGAGCTGAAGTCACCTGATACAGCTTTGACCAGCCCTGGAGGTATTCTGAACTATATGGGCAAGTTCATCACAGAAACAACTTACAGAGACAAAAGCTATGCATTTAGAGTGCATGTGATCAAAGGATCAAAGACCAACAGCCTTCTCAGCCACAGTGTGGCAGCCATGATGAGCCTAGGGATGAAAGTGGAAGAACCTGGTGGAGTATTTGACAATATTGATCTTTTGAAGGGAGATCTAGTACAAATCAGTTTGAGAGACAATGCTGAACCATACGGTGTACAAACACCACCATTACAAGAGAAATCTTGGGAAAGACTAACAGCAGATTCCGGGGTGGCTCCAGGCACCAGCGCACAAAGCGCGTGCCTGGGGCAGCAGCCTGCCGGTCGCCATGAGGGCGGCAGTCAGGCTGCCTTCGGCGGCATGCATGCAAGAGGTCCGCTGGTCCCGCGGTTTCGGAGGCAATTCAGCGGCGGGGACGCTGAAGGCGCGGGACCAGCGGACCTCCCGCAGGCATGCCGCCAAATCCGCGTTACCAGCGGACCTCCCGCAGGCATGCCACCAAAAGCCGCCTGACTGCCATGCTTGGGGCGGCAAAATACATAGCGCCGCCCCTGAGCAGATTTATGTGAATTCAGAGGGCATCATTACCTGGTCTTGGTGGACTGTTTTTCCAGGTATTTAGAAATAATGTGCTTGAAAGATGTATGTCTCAGTGTTATCAAGAAACTGAAGTGCACTTTTTGCCATTTCGGTATTCCAGAACAACTAGTGATGGACAATGGATCACAATTCACTGCAGCAGAATTTAAGTCATTCCAAATGAACTATGATTTTGATCACATTATTAGCAACCTGCATTCCTGACAAGGAAATGGAGAAACTGAGAAAGCTGTACAGACAAGCAAGAAAATCCTACAGCATGAAGATCCATTCCTTGCTGTTCTGAGTTACAGATAGATAAACACCAATAGTGGCTACTGGATATAGTCCAGCACAACTCTTGATGGGAAGACAACTCAGAACTACTGTTCCATCTTTGGAAAATAAGCTATCTCCAAAGTGGGCAGACATGAAGACAGTAGACAAATAGGATAAAAAGACTAAAAGAGTTTATGAACACTTTTAAAACAGACATCACCGGTTCTAGAATCTGGTGACCATGTTCATGTCAAATTGGATGGAGAAATTGGATGGTTGTCCTGATAAAAAAGAATTCATTGCCCAGATGATATGTGATTGAGACCGACGGTGGAGAGCTCAACAGAAATCATCAACATTTAGTTTGTTCCTCAGAAAGAACAATCAATGGAGCAAACTCTACAGATGGCAGATGCAGAACAAGAAGAAGACTCAAGGATTCCAAAACGACCACAGCCAGTCATTGCAACTAGTGGACAGCCAGATGACCAGTTTGCTACACATTCGGATCATGTATTAGAAAACCAGCACGAGTCAGAGACACTTAGCAGACTGATCTATTCTGAACTTCAAAGACGGCATGCTAGTGTAAATATTGTAAATGGTGGGAATGCAGAACATAAAGGGGGAAATATAATGTAATACTAATTTATATTATACTGTTCAGCCACTAGGTGGCACTGTGTGTAAAAATACGGTTTTTAAACGACCTTAGCCATACCTGGCAGTGTATTAATGGATCTTATGATTAACACAGCTGGTGAATATAAGCAAGCTCTGTGACCAGTCCATATCTGGTACAGAGGAACATGACAAATAGTATATATTACAGTTTTATTGCCCATGTCTGTCCATACAGGTCTTCCAAACTCTGCTAGAACCTGAGTAACAGCAACCATTTTAAGTATGGTTATAGTCAGAAAAGCAACTGTGGAAAATGACAACAACGTTTTTATTCAGCATATATACTCCCTGGTTCAGTCAATGGGGTAATATGGGGCATATGTCAGGGCCAGATTTGGCATCCTGTTTATTTTTAGTTTCAAACTGCTTAGTTTCTGACAATAATGTTTTACCACGCTTCATTCTTGTTAGGACTGCAGAATCAGCCATTCTATTCTGCTTTACATATCACTGAAGGAATTAATTATGTTCCAGTTGCAGGGTTGATCAGCTACACCTCTGCAACCCCATTGGCTATAGAGGTATACACATGTAACAGAAAATGATTTAAACACAGGTGTCTTCATTAGGAAAAAGGTATGTTCTTAATTCATGTCAGGTCATACATGGTAATGAACAGGAGATATCACATTAGCTAACATGAATTATGAAGACACTTTTCTTCCTAGTGAAGACAAAGGGCAGTTGCACAGATGTAACTGAGGGCATAATAAATCCAGCAGAATTTTTATTACTGGTGGTGATGGCATGAGAAGGAAATAATTCAGGTTGACTCTCAGATTCCAGATCAAGTTTATAGGACTGACCAGTAAGAAAACAAAATCTTCTTACTTGTAAACTGAGAACATTTGATCTGAAGCCATTGACAAACACGGAGACCTACAATTCATTTCTACAGAATGAGAGACAAGGTTGGTGAGGTAATATTTTTTTATTGGACCAGCTTCTGTTTGTGAGAGAGACAAGCTTGCGAACTCATACAGAACTGTTCTTCATATTTCAGTGTAGCGTGACATTTTAAATAGCTCTAACCAGAATGATTTGGTATCCAAAATAACCAGGTTGGGGCTTGTCTACATGGGAAAGTTATAGCAGTACAACGTTAGGTGTAAATTTAAACTTCTATAGTTATACCAATAACAACCTCCCTGTACACACTCCTGCTCTAGTGATTGTTTGTTTAGTTGTTTAGCTTCTGTTGCTTGGGAAAGGGTTTAAGCTGAACTAAAATGAGATGACTCTTATACCAGAATAAGAGTGTCCACATAGAGGGTGTGGGATACTGTATAACTATATTGGTATAACGTCCCCATGAGGACATGGGCATAGTGACAGTTGTTACCCTTAAAAAATTGGCAGTTACCTACGATAATAATTTTGATTGTTAAATAACTTTACCTCATACTTTGCAGTATTCAATATATTCCTTATATTAAATATGCAGAAAACTAAGAGAAATACTGCAGATACAGACAGTGATTTGCATTCTGAAGGAAGAATATTTAATTGGCTTTAAACTAAACTAATGTATTTTGCATAAAAAAATAAGGTTTGACCTTGTACTGAACCACATTTCATCAATCTTTTGAATCCATCAAACTCATGAATAACACCATTACTATTATACGCCATGTGATCAGTGGCTACCAATATTGTCTTTTTTGCAAAATTAGTGATGGAAAAACTGGAGAAAAGAAAAGTAGTTTTCATTCTTGAATGTTATTCTAGGGCCAGATCCACCACAGGAAAATGATTCAGAAATACAAATATCCCTGGGTACCTAGTTTATATTACGTGGGACTGTTTAGGCACATTTAAGGATGCCCATAGTAAAAATCAGTGTAATCTATGGCACAAGACAAGGAAAAGTCTACCTAAAAGGGATGTCACAGCATGTCCCCAAAAGTGAATAGTACTGCACACATAACTAGCCTGTGGATGCCCTGGTTCTTCATATTCACTGGGCAGCATCTGCTGAAATCCTGACTGTATTCTAAACCCCAGAGGGAAAACAGCAGTGCAAACACTCCACCAAGTGTGAATATCCCCCTGGAGGCAGCAACTCAGTTGGAACAGAAGGCGTAACTTGCAACTCCATGCAGCAGTGGGGGTGAATCAAGATCTGCAGGATATCTGAATGTGTATTTTTTGTTAAGATCTGAAATCTAATTTGGGGTATTGGGTTTTGCCTCTTTCCTTTAGTATTTCATATAAAGATAGTTCTTCAGGTTGATATACTGAATTCACTATTAATTACTCTCATCAGTATAAGCTGTTAGAGAAGTAAATCATATTTCTCAAATAAATGAGGACAAAAGAGTAAAGCTGCTGCCAGAAAAGGAGAATTGTTCTATGAAAATCAGAGTCAAAGATAAATCTTAGTTTTTTAAAAATTACCTTTATCAGACCACCCCCACTGCAGTCAGTTTGGCTGATTACAAACACAATTTCAAAATCAGTTACCATGGAAAACACATGCCGTGATCTTAGAGGAAGGAGAACATATTTCTGTCTGAAACTGCTGTTGAGGTTTATTGTATTTATTTCTGTTTGAAGTGTAGATCACAGCTGTAGGCACTTCAAGCTTGGACCAAATAACACGGAAGAGTCATTTATGTCGGATTACAACAAACTAGTGAGTTAGTTTCTAGGAGATTAAACACCACAGCAAGTGGTTATTAATGCTGGCAGAACAGTTTTACATGGTCCCCTCTATAGTGAATAACAATCAGCAATATCCAAGACTCAGCTATTCATGTTCCACCCATTAAAAGAAAGCTGTGAGAAATGTGTCCAGACTGACATATCCCTTTAAGTCATGTTAAATTAAACTCATAATGCTTTTGTGAAAATGAAGTTAGTAGATTTAATTATTGTTAAGTAAACGTTGTCTATTTAGTCATGACTGTCACAAACTATTAGAATTACGCTCAGACTGAACGCCCAACAGGCTGCCAATGGGTTATAAACAGGGCTTGCAGTGAGGATGATTGGCAGAATCTGCCAAATCCTGCAGGGAAGCAAGGACATCTCCATCACAATGTATTATTTCCTCCAGGTCCTTCACTTGAGGACCAGATATAAAGTTGTGCACTTTTCAGCTGTTTGTGCTGTATGTGGGGAGTGGAATTTTTCTTTCATTCTCACAGATGAAAGAGGACACTTCGTAGTTTTGTTGTTTTCAATATATGGCAGCAGTGAAAGATGTTGGATCGAAAGCACTAGATCAGGGGTCGGCAACCTTTCAGAAGTGGTGTGCTGAGTCTTCATTTATTCACTCTGATTTAAGGTTTCACATGCCGGTAATACATTTTAATGTTTTTTAGAAGGTCTCTCTCTATAAGTCTATATATTATATAACTAAACTATTGTTGTATTGTAAAATAAACAAGGTTTTCAAAATGTTTAAGAAGCTTCATTTAAAATTAAAATAAAATGTTGATCTTACGCTGCTGGCCCGCTCAGCCCGCTGCTGGTCTGGGGTTCTGTTCACCTAGGCCGGCAGTGGGCTGAGCGGGGCCTGCGGCCGGAACCCCGGCTGGCAAGGGGCCAGCAGCCAGAACCCCAGGTTGGCAGTGGGCTGAGCGGGGCCTGTGGCTGGGACCCCGGCTGGCAAGGGTCCGGCAGCCAGAACCCCAGACCGGCAGCGGGCTGTGCAGGGCTGGTGGCCGGGACCCCACAGCCCACTGCCGCTCAGGGGTTCCATCCGCCGGCTCCTGCCAGCCGGGATGCCAGCTGCCAGACCTGCTCAGCCCACTGCCGGTCTGGGGTCCCGGCCCTGCCCACATACAGTGGGTACCTACCTTCTCCCTGGTTCTGGCCCATTCTCTTCCTCTCTCTGCACTGAGCTGAGGGTGGAAGTGCACTGAGCACAGGGCTGGGGGTGAAGGGTCTGGCCAGGAGCTAGAATGAGGGAGGGGGCTCAGGGTTGGGGCAGGAGATTTGGGTGTGGGGCACTTACCTGGGCAGCTCCCATTTGGTGCGAGGGGTGCAGGTGGGAATGTGGGGTGTGTATGTGTGCAGGAGCTCCCATTTGGTGCTCAGGGTGGGGGTGGGGATGTGGGGGATGCATGGGGTGTGGGGGCACTGGGGGCATGTGAGGGGGGTGCAGGTGTCAGGGCGGGGGGGGGCTGGGTATGTGTGGGGGTGAAGGAGTCAAGCAGAGGGCTGGGTGTGTGTGAGCGGGGTACAGGGCTCAGGGCAGGGGCCTGGGGGACGTGCGAGGCTGTGGGGCTCAGGGCAGAGCGTTGGGTGTGTGGGGGGGGGGTCAGGGGAGAGGGCTGGGGGTGCGTGGGGGGGGTCACAGCAGAGGGTTTCCCCCACTCCTGCGGCCCCCAGCTGGTTCACCCACTCGGGGCCCCGCGGCGCACCGCACGAGCGCAACTAGCACCCCCCGGCGAGAGAGTCCCCTCTGGCTGTGTCTGGAGGAGTCGCTCCGGGCGGCGCATGACCCCGCGGTATGCAAGCTCCTTGTCTCAGGGTTCTCTGGCCACCACCGATTCCCGCTCACCTGCACCTGCTGTGCGCTCAGCGCCGCCGGGCCCCGGGGCTCTCCACTCCTCCCAGCAAGTACCGATCTGGACGCCTCCTCCCGGGGACGCTCAGCAGCCGGCGCTTACTGCCGCCGGGAGTCGGGACCAGGTCCGGCAGCGAACCCGCTCCCCCGGCGCACCGCCAATCCACCATGGCCAGCTATACCAAGGCAGCCCAGGTGAGCGGGCTCCTTGCTGAGTGAGGGGACGCGGGAGCCCACGGGCAGGCCGCTGAGGCGGCTCCTCTCTGGGGCAGCGCAGGCTCTGCCCCTCACTGGCTGCGTGTCCTCGGGACTTGGGCAGGCAGCAGCGTGCCATTAAAAATTGGCTCGCGTGCCATCTTTGGTACGCGTGCCATAGGTTGCCGACCCCTGCACTAGATAGTGAAGTCCCCTCTCTTCATCCACAGAATAAGTATATCACAGGAACATTTCTCACACCTGCTGGCAGGATCAACTTTTTGGATGAGAAGTTAATTCAGTTTCCAGACCCATCCAAACCTGGGCCTTCTGCTGAAGGGTCTGTACCTATTAGAACACACTCCACTACAGAATATGGAGCTGAATGCATTATTCCTGAGTCCCAACATTCCTTTGCTGCTTAGCAACCAGCTGTGAAACCCAGTGACATAGTGAATGTCTATATTCTACTCCAGTAGCAGAGCACATAGAAGATAATAGCCTCTTACTGTTCCCAGTTACTGTGTTGGCTCAAGTAGTAGAGGACTGTGCTGTGGCCCTAAAGATCCCAGCTCTGCTGATAACAACTGTAGGGGGCACAGATGGTTCCACATGATGGAAGTTTTCTTTCTTTCTTTCCAATTTTAAAAACATAGGAAATTACATCCAAAAAAGCCATGGAATTAAAGACTACCATTATACTTGTGAAAAGGGGACTGAAATAATATTGCACAGACAGCTTTACTGGGCAGTTCCTAACTTTTGAGTGCTTGACTTTCAACCTTAATGTTCTTTTAATTTCTTTAATGTAATTTATCACTTAATTATAATAGTGCCCAAAGGCCACAATCAGATTTATGACCCCATTATGGCAGGCATTGTACAAATGCATATACAAAGACACAAGCTATGCCTTGAAGAGCTTGCACAATGTGATAAAGGATGAGATGCAACAATGAGTGTAACAAACAGTAGGAGGGGAAGGGGAAGAGCAGACAAGTATGATGCAGACAATAATTTAATGTGGTTATATTGACTTCAGCTATGTACAAAATTTGATGGTTCTTGTTTTGTTTTTCAATTACCCTTTAAAAATTCCCTTTCATACCACAGCACCATGCTCCCTTAACACTCAAATCCACTGCAAAAAGGGACGCTGGGCTTACTGCCTCCGCTCTTACCACAGCTTCCTCCACCAGCCAGGTCTCCTTTGCCCTTGTTCCCTTGTTCTTCCAACACATTGTGCTGGAAGATCTTCCTTGGCTGCTGCCTGGAGTAGGGACAGCAGGACAAAACAGCAGCCCACCCACAGTTCATAGTGGGAATGAGGCTGACTTCTCTCGAGTCCTGGAGCTGAGATGGCCTCATTGCTCAAAAATGATTAATTCTTAAATCTCTCTTAGTACCCCCCACTA
This sequence comes from Terrapene triunguis, assembly GCF_002925995.2. Classification (NCBI taxonomy): domain Eukaryota; kingdom Metazoa; phylum Chordata; order Testudines; family Emydidae; genus Terrapene; species Terrapene triunguis. The sequence goes on from NW_020664931.1 coordinate 6,647,515, forward strand.
GTCTGTATGTCAGGGGAGAAAGGTTGCATGGATCCTTATGCCCCATGGACAAGGATTCTCCCCTGCTCAGGTCCAGAGGGTTGGAGGTGGCTGGGTCACTCTTCACATCTGGAAGTCATTGTTCCCCCCACTTAAATTATAACAATCAGGCATTAAAGTTAATTGCCAATGCTGTTAGATTTTTCTGGTATGAAGATACCCAGCAAAAAGATTAACACCTGTGATTATCTTACATGGCAGGATGCACATTTCACATCATGAAAGTTCATTCCTAGATAAGGATAAAATTTTCAAAAGCACCTAAGCAACTTTTAGTAGCCTAACATTCATTTTTAAAAGAGACTTGGATACTTAGGAGTGTTTATCCCATTGACAGTCAATTGGAAATCTGAAAATTTTACCCCTACTCTTTTAAAAAGAATTTTCAAACATAGTTTGATCACATCCTTGTTGTCTGTCTAAACCAAGATATAAAATGTTTAGACCTCAGGCTGGTTTAGATATTGTTAAATTGCTTCAGAAAAAAACATTTCAAATACAAGCATGCACAGGGCTTCAAACTTCTTTAAAAGCCCTAGAAAGAGCAAGTTCATAACTATTACCATAAAAAAAGCCCCAAACAAAACAGATACATTTTTCTACTGCAATCCACTTACAGACAGGCATCACCTTCCTCTTTCAGCAAAGGGGAAAGGCAAATCTTTTCTATTGATGTCAATTTCTATTGTACACGTGGATCAAAATCCAAATTATAATATGAAATGCAAGAGCAAACACCCCTCTTGCTTAATTACAATACAAAGTGTCACTTAACATGTCCAGAAACATGATAGAGTACATAAAATTCCTGTTTTCGGGGATGAGTGGACAGCTCTACTGATTTCAGAGTCATGTGTGCATGTCTCTGGTCTGGTTTTGCCCTAAAACTCCAGTCCAGACAGATGTCACAATCAGCACTAACTTAAGGTAGAAGTTTTTCTTCTCTATTATCTAGCATTCTGAAATAGCATGTAATTTCAATCAGACTTTGCACTCTGAAATGTTTTACAACGTAGATTTTTTTCTGTTTGTACAGTATTAGCCAAAATCATTGTGATGTGGTCTTCCAGAACATTAGCATTAGTTAGCACTAGTTAGCATTACACTTAAATAATTCAGTATATTCTAAGATAGTGTATTACAATGCAGGTCAGAAGCATGAATACAACTTAGTTAATTTTTAGAGAAATATTATACTGATGTTTCTTTTTCATTTGATTTGGAGTGGGGATAGATGTATGTGTATTGAAAATTTCTGAGATAATGAAACTCAAGAAACCCAGCACAGAAACGCAGATTAAGTGACAATGAAGTACTAAAAATGTACTACAGATGGAAGCAAGTGAATTTTTTTTGCTGTGTTTATACTTTCTAACACTGCAGTGGGATTGCATATACAAGAATAACATGTCAATTTACCTACATATGTTTTCTTCAGATATTAGGAAACCAATACTGCCAAATTAAAGAGCTGGTAAATCCTATCAGACTCTAATGAAATATTTTATCAGACTTTGTGTGCCTAATAAAGCATTTCCTTTCCATGGTACAATATGGTAAGGAATCAGTACCTCCTTTATTTGGTTGCCCAGGATGAGCATGATGAGGGGTTATGGTCCGACTCTCCATTGCCTTGTATGTAAGCATTTACAATTATGCAAAGTGAGTGCAGAATGCTGCCAAATTAAAAGGGTCACGGTTCATAACCACTTTACACAGCCATACATGATTTCAGTGTAGAAAAAAGTTAAAAACCTAGTTTATCAGAGTCTGATGAGATTTACTAGCTGCAGTCCATTTCATTCTCCAGGCCCACCCACTATCGACTCCTGACACAGCCCTGACCTGCCCTGAAAAAGCCCTACACCAGCAATCCCTACAAGAGGTGCACAAAAGTAGCAGATCTGGCTTTGCACCTGATGGTAAAGTCCTCTGTGCCAATGACATTCACAGGGGAGCTTTATGCCAGCCTTCCAGTCCCTTTGCACCAGCATAGCCAGCACAAAGTGGACATAGGGCAATGATGAATTGGGCACACACACACACACACACACACACACATCTACAAGACACTCCACGGCACATACTTTTCCCTTTGGGGAGAAGATGAGAGAACAAACGCCGTGACAGATGTTAGTCCCATTGCTTAATGCACTCCTGGAAGGTGCTCAGATATTACGGTGATGAGTGTGGTATAATATACAATAGACTAGAGATCCCCAGGGACCACTGGAGTTTTCCTAGATATCATTCTACAAGCCATCTGGACAGCCACAGTAAAAATGGATTCTTACTCTCTACAAATACATAATTTGGATGAAAGACCCTGATGCAGAACAAAAATCTACAGCAACACTTCAAGTGTCAGATTGAGCTGGATGCTTCTAGAGTATTAACATGTATGTTCATAAAAGATAACATTCCTATAAAGGAAAATAAAAATTATGCCTCTTCCCTGATGTTGCTAGAACTAACCAAGCCCATAGGAAAATGCTCAAAGCCAAATCTTGACTAACCACTGAACAAACAGGCAATGTATCAGGCCTAGCATTAAGGAGGATGGCATAGCCCAATGCACAAGTAAAGATCCATTCACACAGTGTAGTTAGGAGCCATGGAGCTGCTCATAAGGAGGGAGAAGAGGGAGAAAGCTCATGCAAATTATCTGGAGGTGAATTAATGGGAGTTTTCACTGCTTATGGGCTGTAAAATCCAGCCCTTGGGATAGACTTTACTACTGTATGCTTCAGGGGATTAATTAATACATGGCATGTCTGTCTGACTCTTGTAGCACAATATTCTTAAGCATATTTGCATTCCACTTTTAATATTTTTAAAAGTAGAATTCTCAAGTCAAATAGTTGGCATGGGCAATTTAAGACATCTAAAACCAAATTCCAGCCGCAAAGATTAACTAATTACTGATTTACAGACTTCTGTGGACAGTGGGGTTTACAACCAAGTCCATTACCTCACTAAAGGTCTAATTCTACAAGCTCTCAGCATGAGAAAAACACTTTGTCTTCAATAGACGTTCTGTATGCAAGTTTTCACTGCAAATCACACCATCAGTTCTAATGGGATTATTTCTCAAGCACCCAGAAAGAAGCCTTTTAACAGAAGGAAAAGTATTCTATACATAATGATATCCATATTCCCATATATATCAACTCATGGGTATTTAACAAAAACAATTATTCTAGGCAGTATGAAAATGTGTGCCACAGATAGGCCTAGAGGATTTACAGTTCCTAGTAGAAAGCAAAGTAAATAAAACTATATAAAGGAAAGACATCATCTGATTTGAATATCATGTAGCACGGAGGATATGAGCACTCAGCACCACACATCACATTTTTTGCTTCTTATCAGTTATGATAAGATTTAACATAACGAATGTCACAGATCATTGCTGGAGAAAGCAAAAGCAATTTTAATACTGTACAAAAATATAACTAAATAGAAATCAATGCTTCTTCTAGTTCCAAAGATGATGTCCATAAAGAGAAAAACCTTCTCCCTGTCATAATGTGGTATATTTATATACCCATAATTTAAAACCACAAATGTACGCAAACAGTAACCTTAATGAAGCCCAAAGAAAACCAAGGATCCTTTTACATGGTTTTAAACAATACAATGTAAGCAACATGGCACAGGGCAGGCCGTTACTGTGTAATAAAGTGAATACAGATATATAGAGCACTCTAATGCCATTACTTCAGGCATATGTACTCCACAGCAATTGTACTTCCTGTAATATACAGTTGAGATTATGTTACACCCCGAAGTTTGGGGGTTTTAAAATAAATATTTTTGTTCTAAAAATGAATCCTAAGAATATACACATCTGAACATGTATTTGAATCAAATCTTATTGAAAGCACCCTTCATCTGGGGGGGAAAAGGGTTCACGAAAGATCTGGAGACAAATAAAATTATGGAAATTAGGGGAAAAAATTGTAAGCTTTCAAATACACATCACTGGATGATTAAGAGTAGAGTTGCTTGTCCTAAGAAAGGGTGCACTAAAATTCATTTATCTTTCATTGTTAAGTTGCAGTTAAAATTAAAAACCTTAGCACTTTTACTGACTTCAAATAAGTCAATCCAGATTTTCACAGGTGCAAGGCCTAACCCTACAAAATCACATACCATTTCAAAGGTAAATGATAGAGAAGGAAATTCTGTTTTAATTTTGGATGGGAGATATCTGCCCTTGGCATTATCTTGCCTACTCTCTTTCTCTGGTGAGATCTCAGTGCTAGTCACCACTTTCATAGCCACGGTTTCAAAGATGTCTAAGGGAAGACCCTCTCGTGCACCTCTGGCTCAGGGAAATCTGGTTCTGAAGCTAAGAGTTTCCATTCTTCAAGGGAGGAGCTAATGCCTTTTCTTCCACATTTTCATTAGGAAAAGCTCTGATTCCTGCTGCTTAGGCTATAGATCGACTGATTACTCATATTTCTTCTTTTGTGTCAACCCCACTATTTGGAGGATAGGAGTCTTTTGAAAATCTAACTAAACTTTACATGTAAAGGAAAGAGAACTGGACACAGACTTTGATTCAACTGATAGCATCAATCTCCCATGAATATTAGTGGGAGTTTCTCACATATGCAATAGGAGGAAGAGAACACGCAAGCAAGATCCATTGTGTGGATCTGAGTGTAGTAGTTTACCTGATTTTTTTTTATAAACAGTTTGGAATGAAGAGGAAAATGTATGCACCAGACAGATGCTTTTTCTTTTCCCAGATCAAATCAAGAACATATAAAATACTGTACTAAAATAAAAGTATAGAATCAGTATTCCTGGCACAATCACAACAGATAGAGATGATATCAGTTAAAAAGCTGGTAGGGGGAGGCAGAGGAGAATTGTAATTTAATAAAGGGCATACTACAGTTGCAAAATACAACTTTACTATGCCTGGCATCAAGCTGTGCTCACTGCATTTACTTTCTATTTTCATTATAGCAATGAAGCCTTCCGTGATGAACCAAGTTAATAAGCAGGGCATTGACTTATCAACAGTGTCACATATCAGCTTTGTGAAATTCCCTACACAAATGCAATCACCAGAAGGGCAATTTAAGTGCAATAAGGCATAAACACATCATGCTGTGGCTTTTACATACATTTTACATTCTTAATATAAACAAGTTTATTACAATTTTCTATTACTTTAGTTAGGAGACACCTGTAACAACAAAGCTGAAGAAAATATTTTAGTTTTGAAATAGCACAGGAATAGACAAAGCAAGATGAGTACTGTAGTTCCTCTCTGCCTGTGAGTCTGTCCATTTAACTATTTATTGCATGTTTCACTTCAGTTAAAAAGTTATTTAAATTAAAAAACTGCTTACAATTAACAGTGGCTACTTCTGGGAATCTCCTTTTTAAAGGACTTTTTTTTTAAATGTGTGCAGATGTATATATACATTTTATTGTGAGAATTTAATATTCTTGAAAGATGTTGAACTGACAGACCTACAGACTGAATTTCTCTATCCACAAAACAGATGCAGCACAGGCAACAGCAGTGCCGTAACCTGACATGAAGGGCCTGCCTGTAAAGGTCAGAGAATAGTTTGTTCTCTGTGCTTATTCAACCCTTGGGGATTCTTGGGAAAGGTATGTATTTCCACATTATAAAATATATTCACTTTATAACATTCTTATCTGAAGAAAAATGCAGAAGAGACTTTTTTCCAGAAAGGATTAATTCTGCTGAAGTTTACTTTGCCATACTGTAGCACTGACACTACAGTGAATAGAAGATTGCGTAGCTAAAGCTGAGCAATTGAACCAAACATTTGGATGAATAAATATATTAGTCTGCACTGATGTTACTGAATCCTTTACCCAATGAACCTGGCATTAAAATTCATTAAATATCCTGTCAGAAGAAAAAAAGGAAGAAGAATAAACATGGGAGGGGGAAAGGTAATATTTTGCACTTTAAAAAAAATACCATGCTCTATATATTGGACAACTGGACAGATAACTAGTAGAGGACGCTAAGTAGCTCAAACAGGAGCAGGTATAAAGTAACAAGAAGAATTATTTAAAGGGACAGCATCAACTTGAACTTTTCTTATTAGACTAACAGTTCTATAAAAATCAAGTTTCTGATAGAGCACTGTATAAATAGCTCGTCCTGGACTACTTAAAAAAAATTACAGATAAGGGTCTCTTAGTTCCCCTGCTAGGGTTGCCAGGTGTCCTGTTTCCTGGTCGTAAAGGGACCCTGGCGGCTCTAATCAGCACAGCTGACCAGGCTGCTAAAAGTCCGGTTGGCTGCTGCAGCCGGCTCCTGGAAGTGACCGGCATGTCCCTCCAGCTCCTAGGCACAGGTGCGGCCAGGGGGGCTCTGCATGCTGCCCGTGCCTGTGACACAGGCACCGCCAGCTTAGCACCTCCCATTGGAGCCAGAGGGACATGCCGGCTGCTTCCAGGAGCCGCCTGAGAAAAGCACCGCCCGAGATAAGCGCTGCGCGGAGTCCGCACCCTGAACACCCCAACTCCCTGTCCCAGCCCTCAGCCCCCTCCTACACGCGAAACTGCTCATACCCAGCCCCACCCCAGAGCCTGCATCTCCAGCCGGAGCCCTCCTGCACTCTAACCCTAACCCCCCGGCCCAGCCCGGTGAAAATGATCAAGTGAGCGAGGGTGAGGGAGAGTGAGCGACAGAGGGAGCAGGGGTGGGGCCTCAGAAAAGGATCATGGCTGGGGTGGGGCCTCAGAGAAGGGGCGAGGCAAGGGTGTTCGGTTTTCTGCAATCAGAAAGTTGGCAACCCTATCCCCTGTGGATATTTCTGAGTCTTTTGCAGCAGAGGAGACTGAGAAAACCTGAGAGTAACACCAGCAAACATTTTTATATTATCAGGAATAGTGTCCAGGATCATTAACTTAGCATGGTACTAGCCAAAGAGAAGCAACATTTTCCCTCTGGAATGTCCTTCCCATCCTTACTGGTGATTGAGAATTTGATTTCCTCCTTTTTGGTCCATTCCTGCTTCTGAGGCCCTGCCACAATCCTGTCAGAGAAGACAGGATTTCTTTCAGAGCCAATCAATGCCCCTGTTTAGAAGGTAAATTGTGTCCATTGAGTATCTGCACCCTCAGAGACTGAACTGAATTCCCCAGTAGCCCATAATGTGAGGCATAACCCTTATTTGGACGGACTAAATTTATTATGCCCTTGTCTAAACTAGGAAATTGTTCCAGTTCAACGATCAGTTTAGCTGAACTGGTGCTGAGCACAGTTTATCTGCAAGCATACACAAGGACAAACTGGGCTCAACCTGTAAGCGGAGCAGGGGTTAACCACAAGTGGGTGAATATGTCTACACTTATACTTAAACTGAGGTCAGCACCAGTCCAATTAAACAGATTGCTGACAACTAACTGCTAAAATGGCACTTATTTCCTTGTGTAGGCAATGCTTGTGTCTGCAGCACTGTCAAACCCTGCCAACCCTGGGAATGACAGACTGAAAACAGCAATCTAATCTATAACAATGCAAAGCACTACTTGATCATGTGGGCTACCTTTGGGCCAGGGCTGGCTCCAGGCACCAGCTTGTCAACCAGGTGCTTGGGGCGGCCGCTCCGGAGAGGGGCGGCATGTCCAGGTATTCGGTGGCAATTCGGCGGACGGTCCCTCACTCCGCCTGAGGGCGAAGGACCTCCCGGCGAATTGCCGCCGCAGATCGCGATCGCGGCTTTTTTTGTTTCTTTGTTTGTTTTTTTGTTTTGGCTGCTTGGGGCGGCCAAAACCCTGGAGCCGGCCCTGCTTTGGGCAGGCAACCAGAGAAATATATATCTTAATTGTTCATTCCCCTTTCAATTTTTTGTTCTCTTTTTTTTCTTTACACAAATTGAAATGGCTTTGTCCCCACTTATGAAAGGAAAATGAGTAATGGCATCAGAGTGCCAATGGCAGATCGAAATATCTAGGCAGGAGAGAGTGTATGTGAGATTGAGAGATGTGTGTGGGATCTGCCAGGGAAATTACTGAACACCAAACTTGTGCTATATCCCAAACGTTCTTAGTATTATTAGTAATGATGAACATGCTGTTTTAATATCTAATAATCCAGAGGACTACCAAGAAACAAAGTTGTTTGTGACACACTCTTATAAACATAAGACAAAGTATCCCTCCACTTTTCTGTTCCAGAACATGGGGTTTGACATTTTTCAGTATCCTGGAAATACTAGTATCAGAAAAAACAGCTTACTATAATCTGCAGAGAGAATTTTCGAAGTGTTAAATGAAAAACGTATGCATCAATCCTGGTAATTACATTTTGTCCAAGCAGTTATCTCCGGCTATCTCATATAAGCAATGCGTGGAAGAGCTCTTACACACACCTCATATCTGACTACAGGGACATTTCAAGGAAAGTTGCACTGTATTTTTATTCAGGGATAACTATATCTCCTTTTCAGCCTTAAAACTTTTACCCTGCTAGTAGATTGTCTCCACTGTCTCTGGCCAAAAGGGCAAGTAACTAGGATCTACAAAAACTGGCACCAATACTTCTGTGGATATTGGGCAACAGGAAGCCCTTATACTTGACACAATTACTCCTTCCCCACCTCAGCCTGATGATATCTTTCTCCAAATTGCAACGTAAAAATCAGAAGGCTATTCACAAATGGCTCCACACAACAGAGAAGAATGCTGCTGTCAATTTCTAGGCAGGCATACAGCATGCAGTTTTTTAAGGAATCCGTCTATACACCTGTCATAACTATAAAGGGAAGGGTAACAGCTCTCCTGTGTACAGTACTATAAAATCCCTCCTGGCCAGAGACTCCAAAATCCTTTTACCTGTAAAGGGTTAAGAAGCTCGGGTAACCTGGCTGACACCTGACTAAAAGGACCAATAAGGGGACAAGATACTTTCAAATCTTGGGGGGGGGGAGGAAAGGCTTTTGTTTGGGCTCTTTGTTTTAAGCGTTCGTTCGCTCTTGGGACTGAGAGGGACCAGACATCAATCCAGGTTCTCCCCATCTTTCTAAACAAGTCTTTCATATTTCAAACTTGTAAGTAAAAAGCCAGGCAAGGCGTCTTAGTTTTACTTTGTTTTCTCAACTTGTAAATGTACCTTTTACTAGAGTGTTTATCTCTGTTTGCTGTACTTTGAACCTGAGACAGAGGGGGCTCCTCTGAGCTCTTTAAGTTTGATTACCCTGTAAAGTTATTTTCCATACTGATTTTACAGAGATGATTTTTACCTTTTTCTTTAATTAAAAGCCTTCTTTTTAAGAACCTGATTGATTTTTCCTTGTTTTTAGATCCAAGGAAGTTGGATCTGTATTCACCAGGAGTTGGTGAAAGGAAGGAGGGGGGGAAGGGTCAATTTCTCCTTGTTTTAAGATCCAAAGGGGATTTGGATCTGTATTCACCAGGAGTTGGTGAAAGGAAGGAGGGGGGAAGGGTCAATTTCTCCTTGTTTAAGATCCAAGGAGTTTGGATCTGTATTCACCAGGGAATTGGTGAAAAGTTTCTAAAAGCTTCCCAGGGAAGGGAATGGTGGCAGTGGACCAGAACTAAGCTGGTAGTTAAGCTTAGAAGTCCTCATGCAGGCCCCCACACTTGTACCCTAAAGTTCAAAGTGGGGATACAGCCTTAACAACACCTTACTTGTTCAGCTTTTAAAAGTAAGCTCTATAAACCAAAACACTGGTCTCTTCTCCAGAGACAGACATTTATAACTGAGAAAATGCATTTCATGCAATAAACCAACCATCATTATACTTCTCTCACACACACGAGACTATTCTACACCTTCTATGAGGAAAAGCATATTTTGCACCATTCCTTTACTAAAACTGTATTAAGACTAACTTATACTATATGCACTGAAAGTGCCGTAAACCATCTAAAAGAAAAATCATACAGCACTTCCAATACAACTCCCCAGCTTTGCAATATTACTGAGTAAGATTCAGTTACTACCACTCAAGAAATTGCAGAGGGACTCTCTAATCAATAGTTAATAGAAATGTGAGAGGAAAATGCTAGCAGACTGGCTGCCACTGAGTAGGAATGAACTGATGACAATAAAAATGAATGAGTTTTAAGGATGTACTTAGTGTGGCTATGAGAAAAGAAACTAAAAAAAAAAAA
>NW_020664931.1:6667699-6718274 GCF_002925995.2 Terrapene triunguis
CACCCCACTTTGGAGACCACTACTCTAAAGGGCTTGGGAGCAGGGTATTTGAGAGACTGATCTTTTATTATTTAGTTTAAAAATCAAGTTTGCAGTTGTGTGTATATGAAAGTGTGAATAAAAGAGTCAATATCTAACAGAGCCTACCTATTTCTAACCATCTGTGAAGTGAAAATGATCAGGGTTCAATAGGCAACCCTGGGCCATGTCAAAGCCAACTCACTAAAAGCAAAAGGCTCAATTCTCCAACTCTTTCTCACACAAACAAACCCCATAGGCTCCAATGGGACTAAACTGTGAGTAAGGACTACTAGCCTGAGCAAAGTTTGGAGAACTGGATCTCAAGTTTGTCTTTTAAAAATAGAGTTTAGGAAAACATTTTAGACTGGTTAATAAGTAAAAAGCATCAGACATTTCAATGAAAAAAATCTTTATTTGCTATTTATGTTTTCTTGGAGTAAGTCTCTACTCATGCAGCCCATGCAAAACTGAGGAGCCTGTATAAATCTATTATTCATAGCATGCTGGCATATTAAAATTTCTAGTTTATCTTAAAGATCTGTTAATGAATGACAAACTTTATTAACACTGGCTATTGCCATGCTGTGATCTATCATGAACACACTTACAAAGAACAAGCAAAAGCCTCGTGAACATATGCAGAAAAATTGCAATTAACAGAATGATGGGGTTTAAAACAGACATAGCCAGAGACTATATTATAGCAAGCTGAGTGCAGCAGGGGTGAGTATCTAAGCATGCCTTTTTAATGGAAAACTAATCAAAATGGTGCCACCTAAATTCTTGTGCAGCAAGATTTGCTGCTTTGTGCATTTGAAAACTATTTTTATTTTTGGCCATTCATAGGAATTCATTTTCTGCTCCAAAGAGACACTAGGGAAAATTGCGAATTAATTCATAAAAATACTGGGAACTTAAAAGATTGAGATAGGAAGAAAAGTTTCAGTTAGGAAAATTGTTCAGAGGCTTAAATCCCAACATTGTTTAAAACAATCAAGTCATTAAGGCTTTTGGTAAGAGTTTTCTATTTTACCATATGAATGTGTGGGTATATACATAAAGTGGTACCTACTACGTGGAATATATTAGAAATTCTCAGTAAGGAAGGAAATGTGGTATAGTGGTGAAATCATGAGACTGGAACTCAGGTATTCTGCATTCCCCTTCTGACTTTTCCCTGAATTGCTGTGTGATGTAGGATAAGTCACTTAACCTGTCTATGCTTCAGTTTCCACATCTGTAAAACAGGGATAGTAAATCTTATCTGCCTCAAAGGGGTGGAACATCTGTGAAAAACAGTTTTTATAAGGAACTTTGTTATATTTTTACATCTGTTTGTCTTGCCATCTGGTGTCTGGCCTTCAGGAAGTATATAAAAGTCCTTTAGCTTACATGGTAGAAACAACAGATTTGGGAGCGGAAGAATTCCTGTACTTCTTTAGTTCTAATGAAAGGTGCCAGATTGGAAGCCCTGAACAATGAATCTAACAGTCTATTTGACAATAAACCAATACAGCACAGGAAGAAGAGAAGCAAGATTTCCTACACTGTCTCATGAATACGCTTTAACTCTGGTCTGGAATCACCTCTGTGGACAAGCAGATAGTTCATTTCCATTCACTCCTTGGCCTCTCAACTAATACTGTCAACTGAATGCTAATTAGTGGACAGAAACAATGACATTAATTTTACATAAGACAACAAACAGTCATCTGATAGTAAGAAACCACTGTCATTACCAACCTGCTGACATTGAATGACTTAAGAGGCAAAAGGCTCCACATCCCATTACTGGATCTGGCGCCATCTACTGCCCCGCTTGAAATCTTTCCCCCATGGTATGCATGTGAACATAAGCTGGAATACAGTATTTTAGAGCATATGTGACCACAGCTCATTATGCTGTGTCACTTTAATTTGAATGACAGATTTCAGGCCAGTCTCAGGACTGCTCAGAGGGAGAAAAGGACCAGCTAGCTAGGCAATATGTCTGGGGAACAGGGGAACCAAGTGGCAGTGAAGCATATACCGGCTGCACCTTAAATATGGAGCTCCCTTTATGAACTAATCCATAAAGCTACTACCTTCTCCTTCTTTGAATCATCCTCAGGACTCATTTTCTGCTGAGAGATGCATACCAGAAAACAGCTAACTATGGCTACGTTGAAGGGTTGCTGGGGATAGCTGATATTTACTTATTAAGGGAAAAAATCATTTCAAATAATTCAGAGCCATTAAGGTGTGCACATAGCAAACCAATCGCAGCATGTTAGTGTCATTAACCTCACCTTTCTTTTCCCCTTTATCACATTCATTGTTTTGCATCTTGTTAAATTGTAAACATTTAGGGACATGGACTGTGTCTTCCTAGATGTTTGTTGATCCTGATTGGGACCTTTGGATGCAACCAAAATACAAATAAATAATAGTAGCAACAGTCTACTTTATTTTTACCATACAAAAAAGAAGGCAGGGTAATTCAGCACAGTAATGACTTTTCATATGCCTCTGGATTCCATACTAAAGTGCATGTTCTCTTACTGCTGAGAGCTCCATTATTCTTAATGAGCACTTCATACATGTACTGAGAGAAATATATAACCCTTACTGAGTTTTTTCAGTGAGATAATAAGGGGGTTATCAGTGCTGCAAAGCATAGACTTGCAAGGATTTGGGGGATAGAGAAAAAAATCTTCAAGTATTCCCTCCCTAAGGGAAAAGAATCAATGTTTAATAGAATCCTATGTATACTACACTGCTTATCTGAGAGGAGCCACTGCTTTTCCCACCGAATTTTCTCCAGACTAACTGGGTCTTTCAATTCCCAGACAATTCAAAGGCCAAGTTTACTTTTTTTCAGCTTTTACTCTGATTTCTGACATGCTTTTCAAAAAGGCATTACCCTTTTTCCAAAGAGAGAAAGTTGCTAATCAAAATCAAAGGCTAGAGCACGGGAACTAATGCTTTCTCAACATAGTGGTACTTAAGAAGGAGTAACAGATCTATCCACTTTTTACCTCAGAGAAATGGGTTCAAAGTTCAGGCTTAACAGAAATCTTCAAAAGTTAGTTTTTCCTCAATAGGCTTAAGGAAAGTTTCCAAGCTATGAGCCCATAAAATTCAGATTCTGAAGAAATCCTAATGATAAAGAACACCGCCTGACAGCAGGACATGTAAAATATTTAAAAAACTGACATCTTAACTGAAAGACCTCGTCCAAAAAACTTATCTATGAAACATAATTCTCCCATTCTGAATAGATGAGTGTTGTCTGTCTGAAAATGCTAAAACAAGTGATCTCCTTATATGTATTGTTAAAGGGATAACATCAATTTAAAAATCGCACTCCCGTCTGAATTTTTTCTAACTACCATTATTTCACACAACTCCCAAGATTACTATAACTGAAAGATAAGAGGAAAAATATATTTTTCTGCATGTTTTTCAGTATATTTACCTTGTGCATATATGAAAGCACTTCATATTTAGTCTTGTTTCACTTTTCAGAGTGGTAGCTGTGTTAGTCTGTATTAGCAACAAGAAAGAGGAGTACTTGTGGCACCTTAGAGACTAACAAATTTATTTCGGCATAAGCTTTTGTGGGCTAAAACCCACTTCATCAGATGCATGGAGTGGAAAATACAGTAGGAAGATATATATATATATACAGAGAACATGAAAAGATGGGGGTTTTCACTGTTTCCCTTAAATATACAGTAAAATGGTCAGTGTCCCCTATTGTTCTTGTAGGTGTTACACACAGCAATAGTGGAGAGAAAATAGAACTGTAAAACCACTAATACTTGCTGAGGTTCTTAGAGAAAGATGTAGAACCAGAAACTATTTTCAGCTAACTTAATGAAACTTTCAAGATTTCAGGTAGATGACCTGTCTCAATGCAACACTCTCTTCTTATGCAATTTATTTTGTTTGTCTTCATAATTTTGCTTTCATGAAAGTTAAACAGAGATTCCTATCTCTAAAAAACCCACAACTCACAATTTTTAACCTTAATTTTAAAAAGTATTTAACAAATGTTAATTTCAATCTTTTACTTAAAAATAGCTGGGATTGTTTTTGTTTAATATTTTGAATGAAATTGTCTCCCAAACCAACTCAATCCTCGGCATCCCTGCTGAGCATGCAAACAGAATGCTATTGCTTGTCAAATGTGGGGCCTTATCCTATAGTATTTGTGCAGACAAACCTCCCACTTGAGCCAACTGGACTTTTGCCAATGTAAGGACAGGAGGATATTTTACTTCTGCATTTGGCACTGGTGAGATTGCTGAAGGAATCCTGTGTCCAATTCTGGTACCCACAATTCAATAAGGATGTTGAGAAATTGGAGAGAGTTCAAGGAAGAGCAATGAGAATGACTGAAGGTTTAGAACACATGCCTTATAGTGACAAACTCCAGGAGCTCAATCTATTTAGCTTAACAAAGAGAAGATTCAGGGATGATTTGATTACAGTCTGTAAGTACTTACATGGGGAAGAAATATTTAACAATGGGCTCTTCAATCTAACAGAGAAAAGTATAACACAATCCAGTGGCTGGAAGTTGAAGCTAGGCAAGTTCAGCCTGGAAATAAGGCATAATTTTTTTAACAGAGAGTGTAATTAATCATTGGAACAATTTATGGTGGATTCTTCATAATATGCTCTAGGAATTATTTTGGGGAAATTCTATGGTCTGTTATACAGGAATTCAGAATAGATTATCACAATGGTCCCTTCTGGCATTGGAACCTATGATATGATGTTATTTGTGGATTTCTATTCTCTAAGAACTGAGAGAACTAACTAACTTCACATCATTTAGCCATATGATAGCATTGAACTGGTGCACTCTGGACACAGACCCCATCCCCAGTGACCTCCACACAGACCCACTGCTATGCCTGCCTAAAGCTCATTTCAGGATTTGTCCTTATGATCTAATCCTACAAACACTTATTATTGGCATAGTTCTTATTGCTAAGAGTATTACTTTTGATTTCAGTTGGGCTGCATAAATGGTAAACCATCTGCATAGTAGTAAATATACACAGGATCAGACCTTTTAGGTTACATTAAAACTGATGACCCAAGGTGAAAGTCTGTGTTTACCATTATCATTATCAATCCTCTGAGCCATCTTTCCTCCCTCATCCCTCCCTTTTTAATTTTAACAGTATAAAGACTTCCAAGAGGAAATTTAAGAGGTCTAAGTATTGAGTAATTAAATTTAAAACAATTTTACAGTAAAAACTTTATATAAATATTTCTCAAAGAATAATTGCTCTGAAGGTGCTTTTTACATAAAAAAAATCCTAATCTAACAACAACAAAAACACCACACTTTTTTCCCGTTTAGGGATGAATTTTCCCAAATACCAACTTTGCCTTTAATTCAATATGTATAGAAAGTACAATAGCCGTAAGATACAATTTAAATTGTCAACTACATTTCAAAGCATCATAATCAACAATGTAAAATTAACATAACCTTGTATATCACAATTGCAATAAAATACCCCTTGTGAACATTATGTGATGCATCTGGGATATGTTGAAAGCCACTTACTGCTGGATTCTCAAAGCCTAATTCAAATATTGATAGGCCTGAATCTGCAGTTAGATCAGTGTAAATCAAGAGACTCTTCAATACATTTAATGGAATTACACCAATGTAAAACCACTGTAAGTGAAATCAGAATCTCGGCCCAGCCTGACTTCAGAATAGGAGAGAAAAGTAAGCTATCAGTTTATGAATACAGTATTCTTTTTGTGCGATGGAAGTCATAAGAGGACAAGAATCTGGTTTCTGCACCTGCATCTCACCAACAAATTATTCTGCAAATTTGTTAGCCTGCAATACCTCTCTTCCTGTGGAGCAGGCCTGGCCTAATAACAAGCCAATCAGGGATTAGAAGCTTTTTAGTTGATGCTCCACTCGCTATGTATTCAACTGATATGACAAGAAGGTATATGCACATAGCAGGAGGCAAATAGACCCCTTCACAGGAGTGTGTCCACCTGGCTGGCTCACCAACTGAATAAACAAGCTGTTAAGTAAATGGAAAAGCAAATTGAAGGAGTTGCTTCAGTGACAGAATGAAGTACAAAAATCAACTTTTGCACTCCTAGGACACATTACTTATTGTAACCTTGGCTGTGCCTGCATGTTCAGTGGGATTGAAAGAGTACAGGCACAGGAAACCACACTCCTACCCTTCAAGCCCTGTGAAATAGCAATATATGGGTATGTCTACGAAATTAGGTCGATTTAATAGAAGTCCATTTTTTAGAAATCGATTTGATACAGTCGATTGTGTGTGTCCCCACTAAGCGCATTAAGTCGGCGGTGTGCATCCGCAGTACCGAGGCTAGCGTCGACTTTCGGAGCATTGCACTGTGGGTACTTTCCCACAGTTCCCGCAGTCTCCGCCGCCCATTGGAATTCTGGGTTGAGCTCCCAATGCCTGATGGGGAAAAAACATTGTCGCAGGTGGTTCTGGGTACATGTTGTCAGGCCCCCCTCCCTGGCTCCCTCCGTGAAAGCAACAGCAAAAAATTGTTTCTTGCCTTTTTTCCTGGGTTACCCGTGCAGACGACATACCACGGCAAGCATGGAGCCTGCTCAGCTCACTGTCACCGTATGTCTCCTGGGTGCTGCTGGCAGACGCGGTACTGCAATGCTACACAGCAGCATCCCCTTGCCTTGCCTTGCAGACGGCAGACAGTGCAATACGACTGCTAGCCGTCGTCGTCGTCCCATGGGTGCTCCTGGCCGGCCTCGGTGAGGTCGGTCGGGGGCGCCTGGGCAGACATGGGAATGACTCCAGGTCATTTTCTTCTTTAAGTTTCGTCTAATGGAGATTCAGTCCTGCCTGGAATATCATGCCAGCTGGAGGCTTCTGCCTCAGGCTGCTCTCCCAGTCGGCAGCACCGCGCAGTCGCACCTACCCCAGCCTACCCCTTGCTCCCATGGCTCATGAAGCCTGGACAGTAGTAAGGAGCAGTTCAACTATAGGCTGAGCAAGTGCAGAATGGTGGTAGAATGTGCCTTTGGACGTTTAAAAGCTCGCTGGCGCAGTTTACTGACTCGGATAGACCTCAGCGAAACTAATATTCCCATCGCTATTACTGCTTGCTGTGTGCTCCACAATATCTGTGAGAGTAAGGGGGAGACGTTTATGGCGGGGTGGGAGGTTGAGGCAAACCGCCTGGCCACTGATTATGCACAGCCAGACACCAGGGCAGTTAGAAGAGCACAGCAGGGCATGCTGTGCATCAGAGTAGCTTTGAAAGCCACTTTCATGACTGGCCAGGCTACGGTGTGAAAGTTCTGTTTGTTTCTCCTTGATGAAAACCCGCCCCCTTGGTTCACTGTACTTCCCCGTAAGCCAACCGCCTCCCCTTCCCCCTTTGATCTCCGCTTGCAGAGGCAATAAAGTCGTTGTTGTTTCAAATTCATGCATTCTTTATTAATTCGTCACACAAATGGGGGGATAACTGCCAAGGTAGCCCGGGAGGGGTGGGGGAGGAGGGAAGCACAGGGGTGGGGTAGTTGTAGGGGCACCCCCTAGAATGGCATGCAGCTCATCATAGAAGCGGCATGTCTGGGGCTCTGACCCGGAGCAGCCGTTTGCCTCTCTGGTTCTTTGGTAGGCTTCACGCGGCACTGCTGCGGGTCCTTGTTATAACCTCTGTCCTTCATGCCCTTGGAGATTTTTTCAAATATTCTGGCATTTCGTCTTTTGGAACCGAGTTCAGATTACACGGATTCATCTCCCCTTACAGCGATCAGATGCAGTACCTCCCGTTCGATCCATGCTGGAGCTCTTTTGCAATTCTGGGACTCCATGGTCACCTGTGCTGTCAGGCCAGGTCAGGAGACAGAGGTTATGGGGAGACAGACAGCGTGGGGCTGCTGCGGGGGTCAGACAGGAGCTCATAAGGGCTAGTGGGGGAGGACAGACTGGGGCAGGGGCTGAATGGGAGTGGAGGCCCAGGGCCACAAGGGGGAGGGAGGTGCAGGGCCACATGGTGATGGGGGAGGGGGTACAGAGCTACATAGGGATGGGGAGTGTCTGGGTGGGGGCACAGAGACACATGGGGATGGGGAGGGGGTACAGGGCCACATGGGGACAGGGGGAGGGGTGTAGGGCCACATGGGAATGGGGGGAGTGGGTGTCTGAGTGGGGGTGGAGGGACAGATGTGGACGGGGGTGCAAGGACACATGGGGGTGCAGGAACACATGGGGACTGGGGCAGATGTGCCTGACTGAATGGGAGAGGCTAGGGGTCTGCATGGGGGAAGCTCCCTAATAATCCCTCCCCTCCAACCCCCCAAAAATGTTCCATACTTTTCCCACCCATACCCAACAACCGTCCAAGTTCACACCCAGGCTTCTTCCCTGCAATTTATTTCCCTCTCCCTCAGCTCCTCTGTTACCCCTGATTCCCCCAAGACTTTGCACTGCTTCTGAAGGGTGCGAGAAATAAGGTTCTGTATTGTAGTTTAAATGAATTATTACTCAGGGTTCTGTATTAATATGTCCAGTAAGGAATCTATTTGTCAAAAAACATTTCCTGAATCTTTTTTTGTCTGTATTGTTACAGACATACTTGCTGACAGGTATTTTGAAATACATGACCAAAAATAATCAAAACTGGTGTGATTATATTGTGTTATTTTGACAAATAAAATATGCAAAATTGTGCAGAATTTTAAAATATTGTGAGCAGAATGTTTAATATTTTGTTGCAGAATTTTTAATTTTTTGGCACACCATTCCCCCTGGAGTAACGTGTGTAACTCCAGTGAAGTCAGTGTTGTTGCACAGATGTAGCACAGAGCAGAATTTGTCCCTTTGAATTAATTTGTACAGTATAAAGAGCTGCAACAGAAATTAGGTAGCGTACTCCATGACTTGTAAAATGTAACAACAGTAATACTGTTTATAAACAAATAATTATGTGATTGGTGAAAAAAACACCTGTTAAAAATTAGCACTTTTATAAATCAGGAATTTTGTCCATGGTCCTGAAGTGTTGTAACAAAAGATCTGCCACTGTGAGTAAAAAATGTGGGTAAAGAGTTAGGTATCCAGAGGTGAAAGTAAGCCGGTACAGTCAGGTATGGCGTACCAGTAAGAAAGCTGGTACACAGCCGACCATACTGGCAGGGCCGTTAATTGGGGGGAAGAGGGCTAAAGGCCCGGTGATTTAAAAAGGCCTTGGCACTCCCAGCAGCAGCTGGAGCCCCGGGCCCTTTAAATCACCGCCAAAGCCCTGGGGCTCCTGGCCGCCACCGCTACCCCATGGCTCCAGTGGCGATTTAGAGGGCCTGGGGCTCAGAGCCACTGCTGCTGCAACCATGCCAGCGGCTGGAGTCCTGTGCCCTTCAAATCACCACTGAAGCCCCGGGTGGCGCGGGCCAGGCAGCGCTGAAGGGCTGGCTGGGGCAGTCTGGCCCCAGCCCCACTACTTCTGCCCAAGGCCCCGCCCCTTCCGCTCCCCCCCCACCTTGCCCAGGACTCCGGCCACCCTGCGCACCGGTAAGTCCATTAAGTTACTTTCACCCCAGATGTATCTGGGAAGTTTAAAGGGGTGTTGCCAGAGTATGTTACATAAGTTGTATGCCAGCTCCCTGGGTGCCCATCCTAAATGTTTTCCTGAAGGGAAAGGGAAGTCAGATAAGAGACTATGAGAGGAGGACTGCGGTTACAGTTACAGTTCAACATTGTTTTAATTCATGTGTATATTTATACAATGATATTTATAGCACATTTCTTTTGTTTGTATTCAATGTTTATTTATTACATTTGTCTATAGCCATGGACCTGTGTCACACTGAATATAAGAAGTCTATCTTTTTATCTGCTTTCTCATACTCCAAAATCTGTCCGTGAGATTTTTGGATAGGCCTGCTAATTGTGTCTTTCTCTCTCCCCATATAATCAATTTCTTCCCCCCTCCCCAACTTTCCACTGCAGAAATTAAGCTCTGCTGTAAACTGCTTTCAAGCCTGGAAGTTGGTTGGCATCAATTTATACTTGTTTACATTTCCCACACTCTCTTCACAAAGAAATGTGATAGAAACTTTTTTTAACCTTGTTAAATGAAAGCGGTGATCTTCCTTTACTTTTCTAATTCCCTAAATTAGAGAGAGAGCAACTGTCAATCTTAACAGTGCTCTAATTTTAGTTTTGCCTACCTCTGGAAACTACTTTATTTAAAATAATATAGAAAGAGAGGGTGGAAAGTGGGTTTGAAGATGATCAAATTATGAAGCTACTCAAAATTATAAGAGCAATCCAGAAAGACAACCTCTTAGCCTCGTAAAGTTTAAACACTTCAAATAGGAATAATTTGGTGGCAACAAAAAACTAATTTATTTTTACTTCCATTGAAAAGTTCAGCCAAATGACATCATCAAGCCAGCTCATCTATTAGAGACAAATGTTCATCACAACAATGTAATTCTGAACATGTTACATTTTTGCACATATTCAGAAAACTAATTTTATAAACATAGTAATATTCATTGCTTTGCATTTATTTAGTTTATTTACTATTACCACTACTATCCAAAATTCCATAAAAATGCATGTTCTCATGAGATTTCAGCTGTACCTGATAAGGATCTGGAAAAGTATTTAATCATATTATTTCTGCAGTAGTACCTAGGGGTACCAATCAAGGAGCAAGGTATGCCCCATAAAAGCTCACAGTCTAGGTTGAGTATAAATCCTTTTCTGATATGGGATTACTTCCACGATTAAAATCTTGTTTGGGGGGGTTTATCACACCTGTTGTTTTTAAATAAAAACAATCTGCAGCACACAGAACCATTTTCTTCTTTGACATATGGCAATTTGAATCAGGTAATATCACGAGCTGAGAAATTACAGTGATCCAAGGTCCAGATCTTGCTGTAGCTAATTCTGGACAAACAGCAGTTTTGTGGTCCAACGTCTTCCAAGGTGACTGTGAGATAAACATTCATATGCAACCCAGGCAGCTCACGATATGCCAAACTTCAAAATCACATTATTCTAATGGAGTGGCTCTCAAACTTTTTTACTGGTGACCCCTTCCACATAGCAAGCCTCTGAGTGTGACCCCCCTTACAAATTAAAATCACTTTTTATATATTTAACACCATTATAAATTCTGGAGGCAAAGCAGGGTTTGGGGTGGAGGTTGACAGCTTGCGACCCCCCATGTAATAACCTCGCGACCCCCTGAGGGGTCCCAACCTCCAGTTTGAGAACCCCTGTTCTAATGTATAGAAAATCAATTTTATATTTGTTTCAAGAATCATTTTTCCCTTACTTTGTGGCTCAAGTACACAATTGATGTGCTTTTGCCAGTCTGACTCAGAGGCACATTTTCAAATGTGGGTTCCCATATTTAGGGAACTGAATAATTTAGACATTCAAAGTTGAGATTTTGACCCAGGGTAATTAAGAAAACCAGGTTTTATAGGTGGACAGAAAAAATAACAGTAGTAATGAAAATGATAATAAACCCCTCAAGCCTCTTTTCTTTGAAATGTCTCACATGAACAAAATATAGGATGGTATAGTGTGAGATAAAGGTTTTACCAGAAATGACCTGGATAACTGAGTAAAAAAGAAACAAAACAAAACAAAAAACATTTACACCATACGTAGGTTGGTGGCCATTTACTGCCTCCTGAGCACCCCCTTCTGACTAGGGTTCTCTCCATGGCTGACTTGCCTCTACTTCCACTTCATCCAGGCCCCTCTAAGAACTCACTCTGTCTCCAGTGACCTTGTAAATGCAAATCCTTTAACTCACTCTTTACTAGTGCTCCCCAGTCTGGCAACAGTTAAAAACAAAAACAAAAAGCAGAACTCCAAAGTCCAAAACAAACAGAGCTGTTAAGCTCATCTTCTCTTCTTTAACTCCCACTCACAGGCTTTGCCTGGCCAGGGCTCTGTAGGAACCAAAATTGCTCCTTGTAGCTACTTCTTCCACCAGCCCCCACTCCACCTAGTCTCCTGGTTCCTGAGCCTTGCCAGGCTTGCTGCCAGGCTTCCTACCTTAGGCAGTCTGTGCTCCTCTCTCTGCCACACCTCACCCTGCAGCTTCCTGCTGTATTTTATGTTGGAATCACCTGATTCCTCTCAAGTGGGCTCATCTTGTAAGGGCTGGCTTAGGTCCAGGATCTCCAGCCCACAGGCAAGCCACCCTGTGACACCATACCACACAAACTCCAGTTTACAATACATACTTTTTTCCAAATAAAGGAAATTCTTACAAATAAAATTTAAAAAGTTTTCTTGGTTAAATGTTGTTATGAAATTAATCCAATAGCTGCCCCAAACCAGTGGAATTGTTTTCATCCATAAACTTCAGCCTTGGCTCACGAGTAAGGCTAAGATTTTGTCATGGTTATTTTTAGTAAAACTCACGAACAGGTCACAGACAACAGACAAAAATTCATGGAGCCTGTGATTTTTACTAAAAATAACCGTACAAGCCACGGCAGAAGTGCACAGTCCCAGCTGCAGCTCCCACCGTGGGGCAGGGGTGGACAGCCCCGGCTGCGGCCCCCACCGTGGGGCTATGCAGGGAGCATAGCCCCGGCTCCATCTCCAGCCAGAGCTCCAACCACAGCTTCAGCTGCTGACAGCTGAAGCTGAAGAAGTCACGGAGGTCTGGTAAAGTCACAGAATCTGTGACTGCCATGACCTCCGTGACTAAATCACAGTCTTACTCATGAGTGATTACAAAGCTGCTATTGTTTGCATAGATCAGGGGTAGGCAACCTATGGCACGCGTGCCGAAGGCGGCACGCGAGCTGATTTTCAGTGGCACTCACACTGCCCGGGTCCTGGCCACCGGTCCGGGGGGCTCTGCATTTTAATTTAATTTTAAATGAAGCTTCTTAAACATTTTGAAACCTTATTTACTTTACATACAACAATAGTTTAGCTATATAAATAGACATAAAAAGAGACCTTCTAAAAAGGTTAAAATGTATTACTGGCACGCGAAACCTTAGAGTGAATAAATGAAGACTCGGCACACCACTTCTGAAAGGTTGCCGACCCCTGGCATAGATCCATCTCTCCATATCTTTACCTTAGATGGCTTCAGGGGGGCAATGGCCTCATCCTCTCCCTTCATTGGGCCAAGACACCCCTTCCATTCTTTCCCCGGATCTCTGGCAGTCCACTCCCTTTGAGGAGCATCCTTAGTGGGTGCCTGGTAAAGACAACTGCAGCCCCCAATCCATTAGAAGGAAAAGCACTCTTGTTGAAGTGGCTTAAAACTAAGTAAAAGGACAGAAACATCTCATAATAATTGTAGAAACTCTTGGGGTAACCATAGCAACAATCGCTACTAGGTGCTTGGTTGCTAAGGAACCACTAGCTACAATGCTAAGTATTATGAAGTGTCTCTGACCCTAATTCATTGGATGAGCTGCTGGCACTGGGAGTGGGAATACCGATACCCAGTTGGGGTAGGCCTCATATCTCCTTGCCCCAATCCTGAATCTTAAATTAAATCAAAGAGGTAACATCCATTAACAGGCAGCAGACTGAAAACCTTGACCCAATCCTGAATCTTAAATTAAATCAAAGAGGCAACATCCATTAACAGGCAGCAGACTGAAAACCTGTGGGGAAGAGGGGCTGCTTGGTGCGCTCTGATGACCTTAGGTGAAGATCAGTGGGTCCCCAAGGAGATGCAACAAAACATCCTTCGTATTCCCTAAAGAGATCTAAGGAGGTGAGGGGCCTGAAGGAAGGTGAAGAAGTATGAGGATATGAAGTATGAAGAACTATGAGGGTAGGTAGGTAGTGCTCTAGAGCAGTAATTTTCAAACTTTTTTGAAGAAAATTTGAAGAAAATTGTTGATGCCCGTGACTCAACGGAGCTGGGAATGAGAGGTTTGGGGTGTGGGAGGGGCTCAGGACTGGGCAGGGGGTTGGGATATGGGAGGGGGTCAGGGCTCAGGGCTGGGGGTGCAGGCTCTGGGGTTGGGCCAGGGATGAGGGGTTTGGAGTGCAGGAAGAGGTTCCGGGTTGGGGGGGGGCTCAGGGCTGGGGCAGGGGATTGGGGCGCCAGGTTGGGGCACGGACTTACTTCCGGCGGCTCCCAGTCAGTGGTGCAGCCAGGGTGCAGAGGCAGGCTTCCCGCATGTCCTGGCACCACGGACTGCGCTGTACCCCGGAAGCGGCCAGCAGCAGGTCTGGCTCCTAGGAGGAGATGCGCAAACAGCTCCACGCAGCTCTCGCCCACAGGCACTGCCCCCCCACAGCTTGGAGTGCAGAGCCAGTGATCGGGATGGGGGCAGCGCGCGGAGACCCATGGCCCCCCTGCCTAG
This sequence comes from Terrapene triunguis, assembly GCF_002925995.2. Lineage (NCBI taxonomy): Eukaryota > Metazoa > Chordata > Testudines > Emydidae > Terrapene > Terrapene triunguis. The sequence goes on from NW_020664931.1 coordinate 6,682,077, forward strand.
AAGCCGGACCTGCTGCTAGCCGTTTCCAGGATGCAGTGTGGTGTTGGAACAGGTAGTAACTAGCCTGTCTTAGCTGGGCAGCACCGCCAATGTCCTGGTCGGCGGTGCTGACCAGAGCCGCTAGGGTCACGACCCAAACTTTGAAAAACACTGCTCTAGAAAAGGGGGTGGGATTTCTTGCAGTTTTAGATTTATATAGAACATGAAGCTCTAAAGTAAACCTACAGAGATTGGCCCATTCCCATCCCATGCAAGCCATATGAAGTGATCCATGCTGTGTTCACAGTCACAGTTTCAGTCAACTATAAAGCTATGATATAAATCATTAAAAAGAATTAAAATAAACAGTCAAACTATCTTTTCCCTTCCTATTTTCCCTTCTCCATTTTCAACTGTTTGTAAATTAAAGCACTTTCTTCAAATAGCCTTTCTGCCCACTTACTTGAGCAGTACTTCATTTAGTCTTGCAAAACACACTGTACACTCAGGGCAGGTCTTCACTGCGGGGGGGGTCGATTTAAGATACGCAAATTCAGCTACGCGAATAGCGTAGCTGAATTCGACGTATCGGAGCCGACTTACCCAGCTGTGAGGACAGCGGCAAAATCGACCTCCGCGGCTCCCAGTCGACGGCGCTTACTCCCACCTCCGCTGGTGGAGTAAGAGCGTCGATTCGGGGATCGATTGTCGTGTCCCGACGAGACGCGATAATTCGATCCCCGAGAGATCGATTTCTACCCGCCGATTCAGGCGGGTAGTGTAGACCTAGCCTAAGAAAATGGGGAGTTTGTGTCACTGCAGCAAAACTTGCTGCCTTTTGTTTCTCTCTCTCCTTATGGAAAATCAATGAAATACCACTTACATCTTCATCTTTAGGAACACACAACCTTTTTACACACCTTTCCTTCTGGTTTGCATAAAAGCATAGATAGGGATATGACTGGACCCTGGATTACCTCTAAGAGCACAAAAACCAGACTTATCAGAAAATAGTTGACAGCAGCACCCAACATTTCATAGAATCATAGAATATCAGGGTTGGAAGGGACGTCAGGAGGTCATCTAGTCCAACCCCCTGCTCAAAGCAGGACCAATCCCCAACTAAATCATCCCAACCAAGGATTCATCAAGCCTGACCTTAAAAACCTCTAAGGAAGGAGATTCCACCACCTTCCTAGGTAACCCATTCCAGTGCTTCACCACCTTCCTCGTGAAAAAGTTTTTCCTAATATCCAACCTAAACCTCCTCTACTGCAACTTGAGACCATTACTCCTTGTTCTGTCATCTGGTACCACTGAGAACAGTCTAGATTCATCCTCTTTGGAACCCCCTTTCAGGTAGCTGAAAGCAGCTATCAAATCCCCCCTCATTCTCCTTTTCTGCAGACTAAACAATCCCAGTTCCCTCAGCCTCTCCTCATAACTCATGTGCTCCAGCCCCCGCTGGACTCTTTCCAATTTTTCCACATCCTTCTTGTAGTATGGGGCCCAAAACTGGACACAGTACTCCAGATGAGGCCTCACCAATGTCGAATAGAGGGGAATGATCACGTCCCTCGATCTGCTGGCAATGCCCCTACTTATACAGCCCAAAATGCCGTTAGCCTTCTTGGCAGCAAGGGCACACTGTTGACTCATATCCAGCTTCTCATCCACTGTAACCCTTAGGTCCTTTTCTGCAGAATAGCTGCCTAGCCATTCGGTCCCTAGTCTGGAGCAGCGCATGGGATTCTTCCTTCCTAAGTGCAGGACTCTTCACTTGTCCTTGTTGAACCTCATCAGATTTTTTTTGGCCCAATCCACTAATTTGTCTAGGTCCCTCTGTATCCTATCCCTACCCTCCAGCATATCTTCCACTCCTCCCAGTTTAGTGTCATCTGCAAACTTGCTGTCCACGTCATCCTCCAGATCATTAATGAAGATATTGAACAAAACCGGCCCCAGGACCGACCCTTGGGGCACTCCGCTTGATACCGGCTGCCAATAGACATGGAGGCATTGATTACTACCCGTTGAGCCCGACGTTCTAGCCAGCTTTCTATCCACCTTATAGTCCATTCATCCAGCCCATACTTCTTTAACTTGCCAGCAAGAATACTGTGGGAGACCATATCAAAAGCTTTGCTAAAGTCAAGGAATAACACGTCCACTGCTTTCCCCTCATCCACAGAGCCAGTTATCTCATCATAGAAGGTAATTAGGTTAGTCAGGCATGACTTGCCCTTGGTCAATCCATGCTGACTGTTCCTGATCACTTTCCTCTCCTCAAAGTGCATCAGAATTGATTCCTTGAGGACCCACTCCATGGTTTTTCCAGGGACTGAGGTGAGGCTGACTGGCCTGTAGTTCCCCGGATCCTCCTTCTTTGCTTTTTTAAAGATGGGCACTACATTAGCCTTTTTCCAGTCATCCGGGACCTCCCCCGATCACCATGAGTTTTCAAAGATAATGGCCAATGGCTCTGCAATCACATCCGCCAACTCCTTTAGCACCCTCGGATGCAGCGCATCCGGCCCCATGGACTTGTGCTCGTCCAGTTTTTCTAAATAGTCCCGAACCACTTCTTTCTCCACAGAGGGCTGGTCATTTCCTCCCCATGCTGTGCTGCCCAGTGCAGTAGTCTTGGAGCTGACCTTGTTCATGAAGACAGAGGCGAAAAAAGCATTGAGTATATTAGCTTTTTCCACATCCTCTGTCACTAGGTTGCCTCCCTCATTCAGTAAGAGGCCCACACTTTCCTTGACCTTCTTCTTGTTGCTAACATACCTGTAGAAACCCTTCTTGTTGCTCTTAACATCTCTTGCTTGTTGCAACTCCAAGTGTGATTTGGCCTTCCTGATTTCACTCCTGCATGCCTGAGCAATATTTTTATACTCCTCCCTGGTCATTTGTCCAATCTTCCACTTCTTGTAAACTTCTTTTTAGTGTTTAAGATCAACAAGGATTTCACTGTTAAGCCAAGCTGGTCGCCTGCCATATTTACTATTCTTTCTACACATCGGGATGTTTTTTTCCTGCAACTTCAATAAGTTATTCTCCCAGGGGATCCTGCCCATCAGTTCCCCGAGGGAGTCAAAATCTGCTCTTCTGAAATCCAGGGTCCGTATTTTGCTGCTCTCCTTTCTTCCTTGTGTCAGGATCCTGAACTCAACCATCTCATGGTCACTGCCGCCCAGGTTCCCATCCACTTTTGCTTGCCCTACTAATTCTTCCCGGTTTGTGAGCAGCAGGTCAAGAAGAGCTCTGCCCCTAGTTGGTTCCTCCAGCACTTGCACCAGGAAATTGTCCCCTACACTTTCAAAAAACTTACTGGATTGTCTGTGCACCGCTGTATTGCTCTCCCATCAGATATTGGGGTGATTGAAGTCCCCCATGAGAACCAGGGCCTGTGATCTAGTAACTTCTGTTAGTTGCCGGAAGAAAGCCTCGTCCACCTCATCCCCCCGGTTTGATCGTCTATAGCAGATTCCCACCACGACATCACCCTTGTTGCTCACACTTCTAAACTTAATCCAGAGACTCTCAGGTTTTTCTGCAGTTTCATACCGGAGCTCTGAGCAGTCATACTGCTCTCTTACATACAATGCAACTCCCCCACCTTTTCTGCCCTGCCTGTCCTTCCTGAACAGTTTATATCCATCCATGGCAGTACTCCTGTCATGTGATTTATCCCACCAGGTCTCTGTTATTCCAATCACATCATAATTCCTTGACTGTGCCAGGACTTCCAGTTCTCCCTGCTTATTTCTCAGGCTTTTCGCATTTGTGTATAGGCACTGAAGATAACTCGCTGATCGTCCTGCTTTCTCAATATGAGGCTTTGTCAGACAAGGAGGTGCATTGTCTATTTTAAATAACTGACTAGCAACTGACATGACTTTCCCCTTCATTTCCTCAGCAGAAGATCTAACTGAAGAAATCTCCTCAGACCCAACACCACCCCTTGCCATACTGTCCGTGAAGGTGGCCTTGGCATAAGTAAGAGCAGAACATGGCTTTGCATCTTCAAAGCACTTTATAAAATAATTAATTCTCACAGCACCTCTGTGAGGAAGGTAACTACTATTATCCCCATTTTGCAGATGAGAAAATTAAGGCAGAGAGGTAATACAGAGATTTTTTAAAGGCAGTTTATTTTGCCAGTACATTAGAGAAATGCACTTTGAAGTTAAGCTGTTCTCTCATGTACATATTTTTTAAATATTTTAAATATTATCTCATATTTTTAAAAATACATATTATTTACTTGACAAGAACTGCACATTTTTAGAATTGTATTGTTCATCAGAGAAAGGCATTGTGCAGAGTTTGCACCTGTTAAAGTGTGCAGGTGATCCACGAGATATTGAGAGATATGTGTGGCTAACACAGACAAAATCACATTATGGCCTATTAACTATTAGGAGCTCGATTATGGCTGACACAAGCCTAAAATGAGCTGAGGAAGATGAGAGAGGGGGATGAAGTGCACTATCCAAGTGCAGGTGCCTGGAAACATTATGCTGATAAAAGGCACAGTAGCTTCAGAGGTCTGAGTGAAATGCAGGGAAACATCCCGTGTTGTACCTATTCAAAGGTTGTAAGTTAGCACTTCTCCCAGCACAGCCATTCCAGCCTGCCAGGGTATTCAGATATATACTCTCTGGGCTCATTACTACTATCTGCATCACTATCACCCTTCTGCTGTCCTGCACTGGTAATAAGACTATGCATGGCCTTGTGCTTTCTCCCACCTCTGGAACAAAGGAGATAAATAAGAACACTATGCCTTTAACAAGATGTAAAATAAAACATTCACATCAAACAGCAAGATATTAATAAGATGGGACATCATCTACCTAAAAATTACACACTATAGACTAAGTAAATATGCCACTAAGGTCCATGCCACTATAATATAATGAAATTACAATGTCCAACCATTACAATATCATGAGTTGGTGTACTGATGGGATTTAGAGTACTTTTAAAGGTGGGATGTCAACAAAATTGAGTGATGGATCTAACAAAGGGCTCACATACAAACTTCTGTGTCATCAGTAGAACAAATCCAGTCATAGAGAAAAGACAGAGTATGACATGAACTACGAAAAACAAACTTTTCTCTTTCTTAGAGTGCACTTCAGGTTTTTCTGTAGCACACAATGAAATGCATTTGATAAACAGTGTGTGTCAGGCTATGTAGTGAATAATAAAGATCTAACATAGAAAGAAGTCTGTTGAACAGTGAACCACATTTATCATACAGTGACCTGAGTCAGACATATGTCACCCATCTCCTCCCCAGGCCCTAACCCTTTCAGGTCACTTACAACCACTCTCTTCAGTCTACAGCAGTTTCCAGTATACAAAAAGGCACAATTCATAGTCTTGGTATTCTATAAAGCTAGTTTTCATAATCTAGATCCCAGGAACTTGGGCAATACCCCCTTATCTCCCTAAATCTTTGCCCAAGAGTTACAGGCCTGGGAAGGGATGCTCTCCTGTAATCCTGAGCAAGCTGGAAGCTAGACATTCTTGGTCAGGAGTTGTTGCTTCTGGAGCACTCTCTTCAAGCAGGTTGCTGGAATCCCATGTTTGCAGTTTTTAGGGCATAATATAAGTCCTATTTATATCAGCAGTCTTCATCTTTAGCTATGTTTGCCCCTTCCCCCATTTTCTGTTTGTTTTATATTTGTTACCCTTTCTCATGGCTATTCTATATGCAAAATGAGAACCCATCCTTTTCATTTGGAAGGATGGATTGGGTGAGCACATGAGGCTTGCCCTGAGCCCATATCAATTGTCTTGAATTGTGTGCCTGCTTGGGTTGGTTGTATCGTCCCTTTGATTTTAATATTTCATATTGGTTCATTGTTCTGCACTTAGATGACTATTGATAAATGCCTGTGAGGATATGCCATCACCTCAGCAATAAGAAAGGGAAAACAGAACAGATATCCTGTTGGAAGAGAGAAAGATACAGCCACCACCGTCAATTGCAAAATTATCACCTTAGGGCTACAGCTACTTGATTCTGCCAGTTTAATGGGTTGGGAAAGGAACGCTGGAAAAAAAATTACAAATGGACATCCTTGCAATGGGGAGTGTTAATAGGGACAAGGAAGTCACCAAATAACTATTCCTGGGGTACTGCCTGCTTCGTATTTCTGTCTATCACAAGTATATCACACTGCCTTATACATTTTTAAAAATAAAAATGTACACATACACACACACACAGAGAATAATTTTTTTTGCACAAACACACACAGACTGACGTTTATATTCTTACTGGTCTCTCTCATAACACTGTAATAGCGCCTTTCACTATTATTAAGCTTTATAGTAAAGCAATTCTGTTAATATTATGATAATCCTTAAAACAAACCAAATAAATATTCTGTAAGGACTCCTGCAGAAATATTTTAGTTTATCTTAAAGAGCCAATGTCTTATACTTTTATTGCACTTTTATTGATGCATATATGTTAATTGCCACTTATCATAATGAGATTCTTTTTACTACAGGGAAAAGAAAGCTTTACAAAGACAGGTCTGAAAATATACCACAGCTCTTTGCAGAAAGTGATGCAAAATGGGTTTTGATGGTTCATAGTGGACACAGGATGCTTTGCTTCAGCCTACTTCTCCTTTGTACAATGAGAGGCTTATGATTTAAGAACTTTGAAGGTAGTGAGTCAGTGCTTTCATTCTCTGTGTGGTGGGAAATTAACCCCAACAGAGGTAATCAATCAGAACTTTGACTTTGAAAGTAAAAGCACAGCAGGAATGCCTCAGGATATAAAATTTAAATTATGCAATAGCTGGCATAATCATTAACTGTGCTGATTTCTACCTGGACAGTTCAAAAAAGTAATGTGCCACTACCAGTTATTTGTATTTTTAATGCTATTTACATTTTTAAATTATCTATTTTAGTTGTCACATTTTTCACCAGAAAGTGCTGGGGAAAAAAATTAAAAAGTCATAAAAAGGGATCTTTCAGATTATCATTCTATGAGTATTCTAGAAAGTACAGTATTTTTGGTAAACGCACCATTTGTGTGTGTGTTCATTGGATTTTCCAGTGTATTTTGTATAAATAGTTTAAAGGTGCTGTTTGAAACATATTTATTAAAAACAGAATACTATAAAAATGTAAACAGTAAAAACTCATAACAATATCATTCACTATGACATGGAAATGGATAATATATCGATGGTACATTATACCTATGGGATATTACATTTTATTCTATTTGAAGTTAGTTTTGATTGTATTGCTGAACTGTTTTTCAGCATGACTGCTGCTGTTACTATATTGTTCTGCCAGATTTTACAATTTTCTTTTTTTTTTAGTTTAGTCCATTAGTGACCCACTGACAAATCTGACAGATCATACAGATTTAGTACCAGAAACTTATTTGATCACTAATTTTCTTACCACAGCAATAGATCACAGTATCATGGAAGTCCAAGACCTATTAGATCATCCAGTTTATCCCTTGAGCAATGGAAGATTGCTCCCTACAATACATTTTCTGGTGTTTGTTCAGTCTAGCTTCAAAGAATCCAAACAATATCCCTGTGGAACAGGGTAACACAGCTCACCACCAGGAGGCTTTTCTTGATATTCTGCCCAAATTTTGTTTCTTAATTTCATTCATTACTCTTAATTATACCTCTGTGTACTATGTTAAATGATTTCTGTCTTTTCTCAGTGTTCCTTCAAGTATTTGGGGTGTTTTGTCTCTCTGCCCTCATTATTCTTTTAGCCAAGCTTTTAATCTTTCCTCATAAATCAATCTGTCCAACTCTCCTGGTATTTTTGTTGCTCTTCTCTAAATTCCCTCCAATTTGTCAATATGTTTCTGGTAATGTGGTGAATAGGGGCAGCTTAGTAAGGCATTTTGCCCATGCAGTGGAATATACTCTTACAGGTCAGGACACATGCTCAGCAGTGCTCCTTACCATTGCTGCTAAAGGAGAATTACATGCCCTGTTCTAGTGCTGCTATTAGTGGCAAGGAGCCTATCAGTGTTCCCAAACCATGATTCCTGAGATTCTAGAATCCTACTCATGGAAGTTAAACAGGATCTGTGCATAGAATTCAAGGGGGTGCTGGGTCTGTATTATCTGCTGCTCCTGTGAGAGTTCCTGTTGCTTGGGAAGAGATGTCCAACACCATTCCTCCTCATCTTGTACCCCTGTCTCTACCACCACCTGTGTAAAACAGGCCAGAACTTCATCCTTCAAATTAAACTAATCACTTTAACTTGAGAAATTGAGTTTTTCCCCACCTTCAACTCACTTTGATTCCTTCTTACCAGACTAGTTGAAAAAAAAATCGGGTAATAATCTTTTACTTGGTGTATCAAGCTAATTTTCATAAGACTGACTTCTATTTGAAGCCAGAACACTTTTACTCAAGGATGTCACACTCTTTCATTTCTATTTACAAATAATTTAGGTCTAAAGCTGAGCGATTACTACAATAAAATATTTACAAACATTTGTTTGAGTAAAATCCATACAACTGGCTTTGACAGTATTTGTACCTCCCTCCTCCCCCTTTAATTTGCTTTTCAGAACACTACCATGTGACTCAGGTAACCAACCAAATAACACAATCTGTGAATATGCAGATAACAAATACTTGAAGCAATAGCTGCAGTCAGTAGCTCACTAGTAATCTACAACATGAAATACATTTGCATAAGCTACAATATAAATCCCCGTTACCAAAAAAAAAATAATGTAAAAATCACAGCCTGTTTATGATTAATTCATGAAATGAAAAATGGTAGATAAACAAATTTCTTTCTGTGTAAAGCTTACCAAGTTCTATTTACATCTGTGGATGTCAATATTCCATCTCCTATATTCTTATTGAAATTAGTATTCATATAATTCCATGCATTACATTGGAAGGAGAAGAGAAACAAAACGGGCTGGAAAATATGGCTAGAGCACCAAGCAAAAGTAAACAAAATCATTTTACAAAAGGAACAAGTTTGACATTTGCTAGCATATAACCTATGCAGGTGCTGATCATTCCAACATTACAGTGATAATGGTGTATTTTCCACAAAGATTACATCTTTTTAAACCATATGTCCAACACCACCATAATATAGTACATATGCTTTCCTTTAGCACAAGGAGGAATGCCTTCAATTCCAATATATTTTTCCTAAATGTATTTATTGCAATCAATTTCATTCTTCTCTTATATTTCAAGTTCCTGTACATCTTTTGTATGGCATTAACAAGGTATGATTACAAGGCAAAGTTTTGTTGCATGCAAAAGTCCTTCTATAGTATCCCCATCAAGAATTCAATACCATAGAACAAGTGTCAGAATTTAGTGACAGTCTAGATGGGTAAATTATGTTAGTGTGATGATATTTTATCTGTGTGCGAAGATATATATATATAAAACCTAAAATACACAGTGCTTGTTGTCTCCTCCTCATTCAAACATAAGGTGTAGCATCAAGAGTTAAGGATAAGGAGACAGCAGCTATACCCACATGAGAAGTGGGTCACTAGCATAATGAGCTGTACTAGAAGCAGTAGTGTCCCTGATATGCTACGAAATTAATCTGTTGTTGGCCTCTTGGACTAGTGAGGCAGTTACTATACAGTTAGTGAACATGTACAGAGTGCAGGCTATCAAGGCTATGAACCGTTCATTTCTATAGTGAAAGAAGGAAAATCTTGCCATTATATCTTATGTATCTTGTTGGTCAAATGTCTCCCTAATGACCTTGTTGGGGATACATTTTTGGGTGTTCCTGTTGCTAAATACCATGCAACAAAATCACAATATCTACCACAGAAAATCCTGTACAAATGAATACAGATTTTAAGAAGTCAAATGTTTGTGAATAAAAGCTTAATTATGTAACTTCTCAAGAGTCTGATTTCAACTTCAAAGCCATTTAACTTACAAGAATCATAAAAACCCCATAAAATTACTGATCCTTTGCACCACAAAACCAAACAAAAACAACTAATCCAATTAAGAGGTGCTGTTAATACCTCCATCTCTGTTATTGTCATAACTGAGGACAATTCACCCCTTAGAATGCTGCCATCAAGCACATACTTTTTGATTTCCAGTATACCTACAGAATGCAATGATGACTATATTTTATATTTATATGTATACAACCACAGAGTGCGTATGTGTCATAGAAGCCAATATTTTCTATGAAGAGAAGAGGCTCTACATTTTAAATTTGTAGGCAGCAATAATCATTTACTGAAAATTACACTGCAAATCATTTTGCTGTCATGTACTGGCAGAGCTTAGATACAGTATCTTCAGATGAAATATAGACCTGAGCATGTTCTATCTCTCAATCACTGTTATTCTCATAGCCTAGCACTCGGGTGCCACTTTGCACATTATTAAACATTTACAGAAGAACAAAATTTCTCCTTGAATAGAAAAGGAAAACCTGAGCCACCACAGTTAAGATTCATGGACTCATGGCGCCAGAGTCTCAGCATAATTTCTTTTCATAGTATTTCACATGGTGGCCCTAGCAAGGGTAGACAAATGTATGTACTGAAGGCCGTCTTGTTCTAAAGGAGAGCTCACAAGAGTATGCTAAAAAAAGCATTAAAACAGATAATTCTAATTCGAACAAAGAATCTTTTATAGGACAAATCACAATTTTTGTTTCATTTTTCAATAATACACCACAGTTGAAATACAAGAAGTAGACTGCAATTATAACCCTTCTTTATCAACATGTAACGGTAGACAAAATAAGGTTTCACCCACCTGGGATCTTTCTGAATGCTATCAATGGAAGGTGACCTAGCCAAGGTCCCTTCTGGTGGGATGGCTGGCCCAGATTTGCTGTATGGTGATTCAACAGAAGGACAATACTGCAGCTGTCGGTAGGGGTCTGCGTAATTGGAGGCTGGGCCTGCAGCATAGCTGGCCCTCTGGAAGGTCGATGTTGCGTTCTGTGTGCCGTGCTGACTGCCTGTGCGCTGTAAGGGTACGGAGTCGACACCAGGGGAAGATGGGGCTACGACAGGAAAGTAGGGACAAAGTAAAAAATTGAGGACCTGTTCACAGAAATGGTTAACCAGGTCTAGGCAGAGGAAAAAAATACACACATATAAACAGGGGTTCAAAAAGAATGAGAAAAAAAAGAACAACACTGTCATAGTTGAAAGCAGTGAGGTAAATAACTGTCAAGTGAAAATTCTAAATAGCATGCCACTCATAGACTAAATAATATTTAAAATGGTTACACAGAGATTAGGTAGAAACACTTCTTTGAGATGGGCTTTGAATTGCTTACATCATATTCAAGAATGAGTTAATCTGAAGTTAAAAAAAATATACAAGCAGCAAAATCTCAATGCCAGTTTTGTATGTATCATGAGAAGAGCATGGGAGTAGTCGAGCTAAATTTCAACAGCTCTAAGGGTCTGATTCTGCAGTCTTTACACAGCTAAAACTCCCGCCAAAGGAGAGCAGAACCAGGCTCTAAGGTCTGGATTGAAAATGATGACTATTAAAGATTAAAAAAATATAGAGGTTACTTGTCATCCCACTTCTGGGGTCCCAGTTCCTGTAAAATATTCAACACACAGCCCTGCTTGCATTAACAATTTTTATTGATATCACTATAAACAAGACTCACTTATCCGCTACCTCACCCTGAAAGAGAATTACACTATGCACATTTGTCTCAACCTGTCTAAAATGGTAGTGAAATGTACTCATCAAGATTATTGTATCAACAGTTCAGAGCATTTTAACTAATAGATTTAAAGTGACTCAATGATTTTGCACCTTAAAAATCTTGTTAGTCTGCTTCATAGTCCATTATCCTTTTATTACACCACTACAGTAGAGCACACTTCAATATGCCATGAGTACTGGGTTCTTAGCAGCAGCAATTTTAGACCCAAGTTCTGCAGTCCTGATGATGTCAACTAGATTCTTGTTGTAAGGACTGTAGGATTAGTTCCTATATGACCTACTGGCCCTGAAACAAGTACAAATGAAAAGCCACTCCTGTTTATGAGAGAGTTCTGAGCAGCAGAAAAAGTAAATGCACTGTAAGTGAGCTCATTATGGGTCCAATGTTGCTCTTATTAAATGCAACAGAAGTTCTTCCACAAATGGCAATGGGTCCAGGCTCAGGATCATTTGATTACGTCAAAATCATAGGTCTATAGGTGAACATACATCCTCAAGTTCCAGATCTCATAATAATTTTCCCTGTCATTTCTTTTGATACACATATTTACATTTCAGATGCATAATTACAAATAATTTGTATACTTCATTAAGTTCCATGAAAAAACTTTAAGTGTTTCCTATTGCAGTATATGTAAAAATTAAAAATGCAATACTCATAAGTAATTAATAGTGCTTGTATGATAGGGCCCATCTAACACTAGTACTTGCCAAGGTTAAGATACAGAGCATGTTGGTTAGTATCTTTCTGTCTTTTATTAGTTTTCCTTTTTTTTTTGTACTTTTCATTTTGATGTATATGAACAGTGAGTTGAATCACAGAATTTATGTTATAACAGTTATGATGTCATAATATTGAAAATTTGGTGGTTAACAGACATAAAAATACAATACTATCAAGTTATGTAAGTCTATATGAAAATACAATAAAGAAAAATCTCGCTTTGATATTGTCTTTTATCTCATGTTGTATATTTCCTTAATGAATAACATATATATATATATATTATATTAAGAATAAACTTCTGTTTCAAAGAGAGATCAATTGTAATGCAATAACTGTATCTGAATACTGATAAACTCTGTTCACAAACCAAACCAAAATTCCTGGGCTCAGCAGTATTACATTAACAAGATACAGAAAAGGCGGCAGCGTTTTAATAGAAGGGAATAAGTAAAATTAACTGAGAAAGAAAATGTAGTGTCACATGAAAAAAGAAAATTATTCAAAAAAGCAGAAGTTAGGAAAAAGTAGTAAAAATAACAAGTAGAAATTAAAGAAATAGAGCGATGAACTGCATTAAGATCTTGATATTTAGGAGTTGGAATTATGACATGGGGAATGCTGTTAACTTTTGATCTCTCATTGAAATCTGGAGTGTTGCAAAAAGCTCACAGTAATAACTTTGCTAAAAAGGAGGCCTTTCATTGCCACATAGGCAGTCTTGCATTGCTCTTCATTGCCACACTGCCCCATGTATTTCATTATTTTTCTTGCAACACAGTTCAATAAAATGTTAAAAAAATATTTGATACTTATTTTGTTTCCATCTTATTTTCTCTTTTGTGTTGCTATCAATAAGGCAACTGTATGAATTGAAGCTAGTTGTCACACTTTTAACACCTACATGCTTTTTGACTCATTCTGATTCATTTTCATAATTATGTCATCCTAACAAGCTATTATTTCCTTTTGAATTTTATTATAATGTACACAGACTCGTGGTAGTTAGAATATGAAAGAATAAGCCCACTAGTTGACTAGATAAAACATATCTTTAAAGAAATTCCTGTTAAGATCTGCTTTCTTTTCAACTATAGTAGGTCTCCAGTGAACCAGTAAGGAATAGTAGGCACATGTTCAAGCTGGACCTAAGAAGATGTGTTTGAAACACAGATGTTTCAGTTTGGGGATGTTTGTGCAATTCTTTTCTTTGATTTTAAATCACGTGGGTTCGTACACCCCCTGAATTTTGCTTTGGCTTTTGGATATGAATGAACCCCCCAAAACAATGTAAAGCTCAGCTGAAAACAAAGAGGTCTGCTTGGAACCACAAATTGTCCCAGAGCTGCTCAAAACTAAAGCCACATAATTTTGTGAGCAATAGTTCATTTTCCAATGTAGACAGAGTTACAAGGTCACTTCCAAGAGTCTTCTATTGTCACAAAAAATAGGAAATATAAAGATCCAGAAAGTTCAGATTAAATCTGTCATTTGTGGCCTATCTTGCTTCTTTATATTTGTGTGTGTGTGTGTGTGTGTGAGCACGCGTACGCTCATGCACTTTAAGTACAGGCCAAATTTTCCAAGGCTTACACTGGAGTTAGGTGGGTGAAGGCACCAGGTAAACATTATTTGTTAGATGCTCTGGCCCATTCTGCTCCATTTGCACTACTCAGACTGGTTGTAACTCCACAGCTAGAGAGTCTTCTGGTGCAATGTAATCCCCCAGAGTAGTCAGCTCCTGCACTTCCCTCCCTGCAACACTCTGGTGCAGGGACAGGTTTGATAGGGAGGCGTGACTGATGTCTGAGGTGTTCCGGATAACCCTAGCTAGTGGCCAGTCCTTAGGGGCTCTAACTTCCACTAGTGCTAGGGCATAGTACTTGCTTTATGCTGTACTCAGTAGAAACGGAGTGTAACAGATAATCTGGACCTATAAGGCACATCTGAATCTTCTAAATACCTGTTATTTTCAACAGGAGCTGCTTAACTGAGATGTAGAGATGATGTCTAAAGGTGAGAGTCTCAATCTTGAGCTGGAAGTGTGGTTTTATCCTGAAATTTCTAAGTGCAATTTTCATCACCTACAAACTATGAACTGTGTCTAAGCAGGGCAATCAAGAAATTGTAATGAAGATCTCATTATTATTTCATCTTGGGTCTTCATCGCTAGTGGGGGCCTGGGGAGGTGGAGTGGAACACTTCCTGAAGCTGGGTGTATGGATCACAGGAAAAGGAAAGCACCTTACATCTCTTCCTCTGTCCTTCCCACAACACCAAACTGGTGCAGTGACACTTATATTATAATGAAAATTCAGGTATATCTTATGAAAGGATTCTAAGGCCTCATACCTGAGTATTTTGTTTAGTCAAAATTCCCACAGATGGAAACTAGAGTCATCGTGAATTCAACGAAAGTCAAAGAGAATTTGGAAAGAGTAAGGTATGTCTGATCAGGCCCCCAAAGCTAAGAGTAAATGAATACAGAGTCCTCTGCTGCATTCTTTTGAATGCATTGACTTACTTGGTCCATATTATTGTATAAATTAGGGATATTATCTTGCAACATTTTGCTCCACAAATCATATAATCCATCTCGTATTCTTATTGAACAAATGTTTTCTTGCTGCTTTGTCCTTTTCACCATGCCTGTTGTATAGTTGCATGTAATGTTTTGCAGTTTCCTTTTTCTAAATGCATTGTTTTTAACACTTTGCATATGTAAAGAAGCCTTGACTGTGTCTACATGCAGATCAGTGTGGGTACAAATTCAATTTACACACACAAATTTCTGTGTGCCAAATAGAGGTCCCTTTAAAAAATATGTCCTACAATGTGATATTCTTTAAACAGAAGTTATTTCCATTATGCTTTTATGATGTCATAAAATGATGCTGTAACAATACAGTTAAAGTCATTATGGTGGTATTTAAGGAACAACAAGTAGAAAATCAGAATTTTTTTCTGCATAATATTCAGCACAATATTCAAACTATATACTCTGCTTCTTAGTAGTAGTAAACTGCATTCATCACCTTTTGGGGAATGTGTATTTAATTTCCTCCAAAACTGCCAATTAGAAGTTATAGTGCAAACAACAGATTTTTGGCAATTGTACTAATGTAAAAAAAAATTGCTTGAAATGCTATCATGAAGCTCAGGGTTTGACAGGAACACTTGACTAGTAAACATGAATAGTCAAATCTAGCATCCTGCAAATCTTTCAAAATGAATGTGGTAATATATTTATTTACAAGTGAACTACATTCCATTGATGCTGTCTCAAAAAAGTAAGAACTTTTCCAGATAGAAAAAAAGAATTTTAGAGGAATAAATGAAAAATCAACTTTAATTCAATTTATAGAAAAGAAACAAATGATGCTGTAATCTGCTGATTTGTAAGCGCTCTCTCCCATGGTGTGTTTAGGAGTTTCTGGTACAACACACATATTCTGTATTAAAAACAAATGTCCCCCCCAAAATTCTCTCATTTAACGTAAATCTTAACTAAAAAGAGAGAAAAAAGTACAATAGTAAATTCAAATTGCCGAGTTCCAGATTAAGATAGATTGTCTTCGTACACTCCATGTCTTGTGCAGATATCCAGTCTTCGAGTTTCAGAAAAGGATCAACTCATAATTCCCTGAAGCTAAACCAGGACACAATATAGCCCAGGCTGTTCCAATTTTCAGTTTCTTAATTATCTCCTCTGTGTTCCCTTTACAGTACCATTTTGTCTGTGTCTTGAATCTTCCAGTTCCTGATCTTTGCAATCATAAACTTCTCCAGTTCCTGAATCCTGCAGCTCTTCCACAGCCTCAATAACTGGATGCTTTATACCCTCTGTATTCAAATGAAAGGGATACTAATCTGGTTATTCTGAGTGTTTGGCTGAACAGTTCTCTCCATTTTTCTTCTTAGTTTCTGCTGTTTTATTCACCTTCAAATTGCACAGAAAATGTTCTCTGTATAACTTATGCCTAAGAGAACTGAACCGTTAAATACATCAGAAGATAAATAAATAAAACCTACATCATGTTAGGTTAACAAAACTACATGAAAATGTAACATCACACATATAACCATCATATGCCATTTGAAGAGTTACTTTTTCTCTAAACCAGTGGTTTTCAAACTTTTTTCATTTGTGTCCCCCTAAAAAATTTTGAATGGAGGTGCAGACCCCTTCTGAAATCTTAGACATAGTCTCTGGACCCCCAGAGGTCTACAGACCACAGGTTGAAAACCACTGCTCTAGATGAACAGGTAATTGCTTTGAAGTAGCACCTACTGTAGTTATTTAAATTTATAGGATCAGCTGGGATTGTGTGTTTGGGAACTGTTTGAGCCTTTGTTCCCTGGATCATCCCCGATCAACTTTAATCAGCTGCAATCAGCCTTGTGATCACCCTCCCCCTGTGTGATTAATGAGTGGGTAGGACTGACCTAGGAGAGAAGGCCTTAACTGCCAGAGGCTACGCAACCAAGAGGCACTAGCAAACAGGGGCGTTTGAGAGGGAGTTTGTAGGAGGGAGTTGTAATATAATTGCTATGGTTAGGAAGGGCTGCATTGCCAGTGCCAGCACTGCTCCTATCTCCTCACCCTTCACCTGGATGCAGACAGACAATGAGACCATGGATGCCTCTACACTGTTAGGGCTTTGGAGCTGGCCCGCGGGATTGCCACCCCCGTGGCGCCATGGGGCCCGCGCCACTCCCGGAAGCCCTACATTCATGGCCCTGCATGCAATTTCCCCTCGGTCCAAAAAATTTGCCCACCCCTGCTCTACACAGATTCTGGTGTGGATTTGCAGACTGTATCCTGCATTTCCCACTCACAGAAAGCCAGGCTGGGGGGACCATCCAGTGTGAAAGGTGTCTGCTGGTGGAATCTTTCAGGAAGCGGGGGGGAGAACTATAGGAGGTGGTGGCTGGGCTGATGAGCATCCGTGCTCATGAGGAATTAATTGAGAGTATTCACATAGAGACATCTAAGGCTTAGGAAGCTATCCAGCTAGAGAAGACTGCAGTCACACCACCAGGGGAGGAGGATATTGCTTGACACAGGAAGGACACTGGTTGCTGGTTACTTCTGGAAGCAGGCAATGCTCAACCCCTACTCCCAACCCACCCACTATAGTGATTAAGAACCATTATGCTGCCCTGGCAACAAGCAATGAGGAATCACCCCCAAAGGTGGAGGAGGAGAAGCCAAGTACCCCCAAGGCTGGGAGGATCACAACCACCACTCCCAGGAGAAAACTTAGGGTAGTGGTGGTCGGCGACTCTCTTCTAAGGGCCCATATGTCAGCCTGACATGGCATCCTAGGAGCTGTGCTGCATGCCAGGGGCCCATATCTGAGATGTTACAGAGAGAGTGTCAAGGATCATCCGGCCTTCTGACTACTACCCCATTCTCCTCATCCATGTGGGCACTAATGATACTGCGAGATATGACCCTCAGCAGATCAGAAGTGACTACAGGGTTCTGGGAGGAAGGGTGAAGATGTTGGGAGCACAGGTGGTGTTCTCTTCAATCCTTCTGGTCAAGGACAGGGTCCAGGCAGAGACAGATGCATCCTGGAGGTGAATACCTGGCTGCGAGGATGATGTTGCAAGGAGGGCTTCAGCTTCCTTGACCATGGGATGCAGTTCCGGGAAGAAGGACTACTAAGCAGAGACGGGGTCAACCTATGAGGGAACGGGGGAGGGATAGCTCAGTGGTTTGAGCATTGGCCTGCTAAACCCAGGGTTGTGAGTTCAATGCTTGAGGGGGCCACTTAGGAATCTAGGGCAAAATCAGTACTTGGTCCTGCTAGTGAAGGCAGGGGGCTGGACTCGATGACCTTTCAGGGTCCCTTCCAGTTCTATGAGATAGGTATAGCTCCATATATATGTAGATACAGAGTGGCTAACCTAGTGAGGAAGGCTTTAAACTAGGTTCAACGTGCAGGTTAAACTAGGTTTGTCGCCTGCAGGTAAGTTTAAAAACATGGAGACCTGGGAGATGGGTTGGAATCTGGGGGGAGCATGTGCTGTTATAGTAGGGATAAGGAAGAGTGAACATGGGGGAAATCAGATCACTATCTTAGATGTTTGTATACTAATGCGAGAAATATGGGGAAGAAGCAGGAAGAACTTGAAATGCTAGTTAATTGACACAACTATGACATAGTTGGCATCACAGACTGATGATACACATGACTGGAATATTGGTATAGAAGGTTGCTTGCTCAGGAAGGACCAGCAGGGAAAAAAGGGAGGAGGTGTTGCCTCATATAGAAACTGTATGCACTTGGACTGAGGTTGAGATGGAAATAGGAGACAGACTTGTTGAAAATCTCTGGGTAAGGAGAAAAGGGGTTGAAAACAAGGGTTATGTTATGGTAGGGGTCTACTACAGACCACCTAACCAGGAAGAAGAGTTGAATGAGGCTTTTTTTTAAACAACTAACAAAATCATCCAAACTACAAGACTTGGTGGTGATGGGGGACTTCAACTACTCAGACATCTGTTGGGAAAATAACACAGCAGGGCACAGATGATCCAATAAGTTCTTAGAATGTACAGTATGGTTGTAGGAGCAGGATTTTATATTTGTACTATCAGAATTAATGTATGATTTGATCATCCTGCCAGCCACCCTTTTTGAATAGCAGAAAGGAATGACCCTCTGGGACACTGGTAGACACGCATCTGGCAAACTGCCAGTGTCTGTACTGAAGTTAAGGCAGGGACAAACCTTATGACTGATTATGGTCACCCTTTTGTTTTAGGATAAGTTATAGTGTCTACTATGGTTTCCTATATGTATTATAAATTAGGCACTTTAGTTAAATATACCTTTCTTTGTTTTAAGGTTTAGTAAGTAAGAGAAAGGATCTTGTAATGTGTCTATGTTAAGGAGATTAGAGGAATGTTGAAGGCCCGGGCCACAATATGAACTGTTTTGATTACAAGATTTAGCAAGGTTTAATTTACAATGCCTTTCTTGCTCAACATAAAAACTGCTGTATACCTTTGAAGGTCTCTGTAAAAGACTGTTTGTGTGAATGAGGAATGCATGCATCAGGAAAAGATAAGGCGTGAAGGCCATTGTTATAGCCAGATGGTCAAGGAACAAGGAGTGAAGAGACTTAATGACACCAGAGAACCATCAACGCGCACCCATAATTAAGGAAGGGCAGATTGAGGACCCTGAGGTGGTGGCACCCCTAAAGACAAGACAATTGATTAAATCGAAACCAGGATAGGATGACCCTCTCAGAGCTGTTTTGGAATGTTAACATCAAAAGATAACACCAATTAAGGAGTAACCGGTCACAAACTGACACAGCAAAATCCATAGACTTCAACAGAGAAAAAAAGACTATAAGAACAGGGTGCTTGGCCATGGGACTTTGGGTTCATCTTGCCACAAGTCCAGGACCAACAGAGCCCGGCTCCCCTCGGCGACCAATCTGGCTGGCCACTAGATTGATCCAGACTCTGGACTGGTAACTATAAACATCAACTGGCAGGACTGTGTGCATGCTGTGTGTGTGTGTGTGTGTGTGTGTGTGTGTGTGTAACTGAAAAGCTTATGCTAACTGCTGTGTTCTCACAAATGCGGCGTATTGCCTTTTTCCCTGAAAAAGATCCTGTGTGCTTCTTATAAGCATAACATGGGAGACTATTTTTATTTGAGAAGGTAGAGAAACCTACTAGGGGAGAGGCTGTTCTAGATTTGATTAGGGAGGAACTGGTTGAAAATTTGAAAGTGGAAGGCAGCTTGGGTGAAAGTTATCATGAAATGGTAGAGTTCATGATTCTAAAGAATGGTCGGAGGGAGAACAGCAAAATAAAGACAATTGATTTCAAGAAGGCAGACTTTAGCAAACTCAGGGAGTTGGTAGGTAAGATCCCATGGGAAGCAAGTCTAAGGGAAAAACCAATTGAAGACAGTTAGCAGTTTGACAAAGAGACATTATTAAGGGCACAAGAGAAAACTATCCCACTGCATAGGAAAGATAGGAAGAATGGCAAGAGACCATCCTGGCTTAACCAGGAGATCTTCAATTATCTGAAACTGAAGAAAAAAAAGAGTCCTACAAAAGTGGAAACTAGGTCAAATTACAAAGGATGAATATAAACAAATAACACAAGTATGTAGGGACAAAATTAGAAAGGCCAACACACAAAACGAGATTAAACTAGCTAGAGACATAAAAGGTAACAAGAAACCATTTTACAAATACATTAGAAGCAAGAGGAAGACCAAGGACAGGGTAGGCCCATTATTCAATGCGGGGGGGGGGGGAGAACCAACAGAAAATGTGGAAATGGAAGAAGTGATAAATGACATTTTTGTTTAGTTTTTCACCAAAAAGGCTGATTGTGGTTGGTCATCTAACGTAGTGAATGCTAGTGAAAATGAGGTAGGATCAATGGCTAAAATAGGGAAAGAACAAGTTAGAAATTACTTAGACAAATTAGATGTCTTCAAATCACCAAGGCCTGATGAAATGCATCTTAGAATACTCAAGAAGCTGACTGAGGAGATATCTGAGCCATTAGCGATTATCTTTGAAAAGTTATGGAAGATGGGAGAGATTCCAGAGGACTGGAAAAGGGTAAATATAGTGCCAATCTATAAAAAGGGAAATAAGGATAACTTGGGGAATTACAGATGTGTCAGCTTAACTTCAGTACCTGGAAAGATAATGGAGCAAATAATTAAGCAATCAATTTGCAAACACCTAGAAGGTAATAAGGCGATAAGTGACAGCATAGATTTGTCAAGAACAAGCCATGTCAGACCAACCTTCTAGCTTTCTTTGATAGGGTAACAAGCCTTGGGGATCAGGGAAAGCAGTAGATGTGGTATATCTTGACTCTAGTAAGGCTTTTGATACTGTCTCGCATGATCTTCTCATAAAAAAAAAAAAACCTAGGGAAATACATCCTAGATGTCTAGATGCCTTCCACTGCGCTTTTAAAAGCAAAATCTTATTTAAGCTAAAATGTATGACAGACTCTAAATGACCAACTGGTTTATCATCATGAAAACCAGTTAACTTAGGATTTCAGTTACTCTCTGGTACAGGGGATCCCACACAATTTAATCAATTTGCTTAGCCTTTTTTCTAAGGAGCCTACATCTTGTTTGTAGTGAGTCTCAAGTATTTTTACAAGGCTGAGCTCAGAATTAGTTGGTTTAATCCTGATTTCCAATTTACAGGGTTCCTGCCCCCCCTCAATTTTTTGTGGTTAATGTATATATGTATCAGTTGGCATTGGCTCTACCTGGGCTACCATGTCTACTTGTTTGCTAGCGGTCAGGCACATTATTGGCAAAGATGCTATAAAATTCTTACTGTGGGGTCTCTTCTGTTATCAGACACTTCTCTTATATGGTTAGAGACAGTTCCTCTGCCCTGAACAGTAACATCTGTTTATGTTCTATATAGCCTGGATTATCACAGCTTTATAAATTTTCCGATCCCCTCTCCTAGACCAGGGGTAGCTGATTTCCAACTACAATAGTTGTTCCACTGGGCACATTCAATAGAGCTCCGAATATGGTATGAGTGTCAGTTCATCGCTGGTCTACATCACTGGCAGCTACAAAATGTAAGACAAAATAAAGATCATAAATTGGTTCAAATCCCCTGATACTGAAGTACTGTCTGTTTCTCACTTGTGCAGTCCCATGCGCTTACAGTCATTTCCTTACCATTAGTGTTATTCTACAATGTTTCATACACAAGGAAAAAAAAACTAATTTCTAGAGTCAAAAGGAATTTCACAAGCAAAATTTGAATTTGTTTTTTTACGTCCAGTAAATCCTGCTCCCAATGGAGGTGGCAATAATCTTTGCAGGCTAAACTACTGAGGCTTTCTCTGCAGTGATGTGCTCTTTTACCTCCACTTTCGAAGAAAGGACATTCCATTTTTAGATATTTCTGTCATCAATTCCAGCAGGTCTCCACATTTTCTTCAGAAACTGAAGCTCTTCATATATTCCTTCTCAGTCAGGAAAAAGACTGTCTTTTAGGTTTCTCAGTCACCTTGTTGTTTACAGAGCTGTCTGGATCCGGTCACTATTCAAGGCTCCTTTTGCCCAAGCTGTTTCATTTTAGTCTGTAGACTTGTCAAACTGTTATACAGTGTCTCAACCACCCCTTTTAGAGCTGTTATATCCTTGCTCAAGATGGTTAAAAAATGTTCCTTTAGTTGAACAATTCCAGCAGAAAAATGTGGAGGTGGAGCCACATATCTTGAGCCTCAGCAAATGGAATAACCTACTTAGCCACCATTTTAGAGTTGACATTTCTTTAACAGTAATTGTTTTTATTATGGGTTCACGTATGCTACTAGCTTATGTCAACTTGTAATTTACACTAATTTGTTACCTATTTCTATTAGGCTTAGGAATTCTGGTAGCACATACACACTTTGTGAATAAAAGCAAATATTCACATGCAATGATGCACCTTAAAGTTGAATTTGTATAAAAGGAAAAAGTAAGTAAAAATTCTGAATTTCAGATCAAGGTAGTTTTACCAGGGATGCATCTGGTAATGCTGCAGATATCAAACTCCCCCTATCGAGTACACTTATGGGATTCCAGACTCAGGAAATGATCAACTTTCTTTGCTATCTAAAGCCTAATCAGGACACAGTTTGTAAATTTCCATTTTGTAAATACTTAAGAGTTTCCTTATTGCCCTTCAAAGTCTGACTGTATCTTAAATCTTCCAGTTCTTCAGCTTCTCAAACGCCTGCATCTTGCATTCCTAGAATCAGCTGTTTCCAGAATGTTGTGGTTCAGCAGTGCTTCTCAGCTCCAAACCCTGGGTGCTTTATACTCTCTGTGTCCAAATGGGATAAACAGCTGGTGATTCTGACTGGCTGGTAAAAAGCCCTCTTTCAAGACCTTTGCTCAGTTCCCACTGTACTGCTCTCATCCTCCAATTTTATAGAAAATGCTCTTTAGTTCACTAATTCTTAAGTTATGCAAGTATTTAAACAGAGAGACAAAGAAATAAAATGCAAAGCTCATTACACAAAGAAGTTGAAAGATTTAACCAGTTCAACCAGTTTCCCATTATGGGTGGAAACTGACCCTCGAGCAATGGTGCAACGCAAGCCCTATGTACCACTTTAGTCCTTATGAGGGGACTTAAGTGGTGCATTTGCCTTGAGCTAGTCCTTTGCATAGGGTGACTCTCACCTTATATAGGAAATACCTCAAACTGTCAGACCAGGAGAAACATTTTAAATGTGACCCTTTAAGTTAACAAAATCATGCAAATCCTATGTCACAAACATAATAACTATACTCATTATAAAAAGTTATGCTTTCCTATACCAAAGCAAATCTGCTGGGGTAATGTGACTGAGAGATGCATATTACAACCAAACTTCCAACCCTTTCAAACTAACTTGACCCTCACTCTTTTCAAATCCCTCCATTAAAAATACAATTCTTCCCATCTGTCCAACATTAATCAGCAAAAAGCACTGTCATATTTATTAACCAAAAATATCCCAGGAAAACAGAACACAGCAACAATCCTGCATTGCTTTGTACTAAAGCCACCTTCTGATCACTGAAGGCACTATGTGTAGGAATTGTTCCTTTTCCTTTAAACTGTGAACTCTTCCCAAATGGTTTTGTACACTGCCAAGCACTATGCTCTCAATAAATAAATAAATAATATTGCAATTTTGTTACAATACAATCCATATATTATTAGATAGTATTACTTTAGAATTATATTTTAATGGCATATAGTTGATCATTATAAATTAAAGGGTTTTTTTGTTTGTTTGTTTGGTTGGTTGGTTTTTGGTAATAGAGAACTATTGTACTAGTTAAGTTAATTATAATATTTGCACGCCAGGACTTGATCATGTGGTATGTACAACACTGATATATCAATGGGAGCTGTGGGCACACATGGATTGCTGGCTGCTGGGAAGGATGTCAGGGAGGACAACACGGACAAACCCTTCATAGAAGATGACATATACATTCTGTGTGTGAAAATCCCAATGATCTCAATGGGAGTTCTACATGCAGATCATTGAAATATGGTATCCTATAGAAAAAAGATATTTCCAGAAGTTCTCAATAATAATTTTAACATAGTTAAGATGACCCTTTGTTCAAAAGTGGAATGGCCTCGTAATTTCTCAATGAAGTTGTTTTAAGAATAATATTACTGCAATAATGAACATTTAACAAGAGTGTGAATTCTCTTAATGTCACTGTTGGATAGCTTAGTTGAGCACAGTATTGTGTTTTCTTTAACAGTACAGAGATATATGAAAGGCACAAATATACTAGCATTCAAATCACTTTTTATATTCTGAAGAACATCTTTATAGTTTTGCGGTTTTGAACAGTGCTCAAGTAAATAAAAGAGAGTGGACCTGGTCCTGCATGACAGAAGTCTAATAGAAGCAGGATCAAACCTAGTGTCTGTGACTAAACAGATGCAGTAAATAGATAACAGATACACAGACATTCTCGGTCACAGTGTAGGCACTGTCTCCACAAACTATGGCTGCTGTGATTTACAAGGAATTTCACTGAGTTTCGAGGGTATTATTGTGATTTTTATAATCAAACTTCTTACACCTCGATTTGTAACAAAATATCAAGATACACTGAAATACATTCAAGTATGGCCTACATCATGCTGTTCTATAGAAAACAAAAACAAACAAAACAAACGAACCATCAAAGGAATAATTTAAATCGAAATTTCGGAGATACCGAAATCATAAACTTCCTGAAGACTCATCTTTTGGGGGACAGAGGAAGAAAGTAGGGGATATAAATATATGGGGGATATAAATAGGACTCTATCCTGTGAAATCTGGGATGCCCTAAGGTGTTTGGGATTTTCCCATGGATGTTAGGACACCTTCATGTTTTAGGACACAAAGCCCTCCCCACTAAAACAGGTACTGCTAATGAGCTACAAAGGGTTTACAAAGATTCTGTGTAGAGTCTCTGTATCTTGGCTCCGTTCCCTGCTTGTTCATTCCCCCAACCCCAAATACCTGCAGCCACAACCACACGATGCTCACACCAAAGGGTATCTTTCTATAGGGAAATGAAGCCTCTCTCTGCTTCCCCTTCCTCCATAACCTTATATACTTAGGGGTAAATCTACATCCTTTCTCTGAGGAGATCCCCTTTCAGTAGAATTGGATGAGAAGTAATCTGCATGTGGAGGGGCTACTCAGGATTGGTACTGGAGGATGGATTTGCTCTTTATTGGCCCCTGAACAGCGATTTGTGCAAGTAACATTCTCTCCCCTCCATATAGCGGAAAGAGGAGACGATGCTCTTAAGAACCTTAATATTACTTTTGACAAATGATTTTTAAGACTAACCTGCATATACCACTTCAATTGCCATCAGTAGGTGTTAACCTCATGTATCTAAGGGCAGAATTTGGTATGTAAGGCCTAATTCTGAGCTCACTTACTCAGATGTTAATCAGGATTCCTCCATCCAAATACTTGGGGTTACATTTGTCAAAACCATTGTGAGATCAGAATCAAATGTTATTTCCAGGATAAATTTGTAATTTTGTAAAAATAAGCAATAGGGATTTAAAGATATACAAAAAGAAAACCTAAATAAAATAATGAAATAAAAAAGGAGCTGCCAGTTAAACTGAGAATAGGAATTCCTATCAATTTGGGGCGATTTCATTATTCACTATTCAGTTCACTTTACTGTCGCATATTTACTTTGTTTAGTATGAAAGACATTTAAATCCTTACTTGTTTCTTCTGAATTTCCCTCCTTTTCTAATGTTATAAACCTGGATGTCTTAGTCAGCAGAACAGTTCTATTATCACAACATTAGTGGAATAACACAGATGTGGAGATATGGATAACCTCCTTTTTAGTATTTCCCTGAATAGGTTAGGTCCTATATCCATAACTCCATGGCATGTGATTTACCACTGTGGTCCTCAATTAAACTGCAGCTGTTGCATCACAGTATGCCATTGCAGAACACATTAATTCATGCCAAAGCAAAAACAGAATGATACAATCCAAAACAGCAAGAAGCAATGCTTGATATTTAGAACATATCTATTGCACTTTAGGACTGTATGGCTGTTCTTTGACCAGTGAAGAACACAGAAATCATACAAAACAGACAAAGATTTTTTGAAATTAACTTTCCCCAAACTGTAGTTAAACAAAAAATGATTTCTTTTCTGTTTTGCATTAAGTGATAATTTGGAACACCAGCAAAAGAAATTGGAAGAATATATTTGGAAGCTGAGATTCTCTTTTCAGCTGATAATGTTTATGATAAGGAAATAACATATAACAGTGAGTTTCTCAGTAATGTACAAGTACTGTTCTGAAGAGTGACTATGTAAAAAATGCACCTTCTTACTCAAAGGAGGTGCTCCCTGTGGATAATTCACAGTCATATCCAATTGCTGAAGTGAAAAAAACTATTCCACATCCCACTCTTTAAAATATTTGACTTGTTAGCTCCTCAAAGTCCATACAGATATGAGTGAGTTGTATTCTTATCTGGCTCACACATCACAAATAAGATTGTTTTATAAGTTCTGATTGCATGTTGATTAGATGTACTTATACCACCTCAGTGAAGACACTATTGCTCTGCACTGGATATAAATTGGCCTGCAGAATCTTTATACAACTGATGATGCATGAGAAAGAAGGAATCCTTAGCCTGACTCCCCAAAACCAAGCTGAGTTTGCATGGCTCGGAGCTGGAAGAAAATAATCTTTTTAGTTGTAAACTGAGCATATTTAATAAGGAAACCACTGAAACACAATAAAATTGGAATTCGACAATGTCATTTTTACAGAGTCACATTTCAGAAGTAGAATTTTGCATAGCTTTCATTACATTTTTATCAGCAAATTTAAATATGAATAAGCTCTGGTGGTCTGAAGCTGTTAGTCTTCACACTAAAAATGACACAGCAGACAGCAGTTTGATCAAGTGCTGATAAACTCAAAACATAGACATTGCTGAAAAAGACATTCTAATGCATGTAAAATATGTCTTTTAAAGCAGTGGTTATCAAAGCTGGTCCGCCGCTTGTTCAGGGAAAGCCCCTGGTGGGCCGGGACGGTTTGTTTACTGGCCGCATCCGCAGGTTCGGCCGATCGCTGCTTCCCACCGCCCCCACTGGCCGCGGTTCGCCGCTCCAGGCCAATGGGGGCGGTGGGAAGCAGCGGCCAGCACATCCCTCGGCCCGCGCCACTTCCCGCCACAAACAAACCGGCCCGGCCTGCCAGGGGCTTTCCCTGAACAAGTGGCAGACCAGCTTTGAGAACCACTGTTTTAAAGCAAATTTAAAATAACCTTTTTAATTTTTGTTTTGTCATTTTAGATTAAATTTCATTGCTGATATAAACTACCCTATTCTATGAGAAAAAATTATTTCAAGTTCATTACTGATTTTATATCTAAATGGAGAAGTAAAACAAAAAAGATGTTAACTGTATATGATGCCACAGAGATTACAATGAAGTGTTTTATTCAGTGGGGCTATTTCTTCCCTCACACCCACTGTAAATCAGGAGCAATTTCTCTGAAGTCAGTGGAGTCACAATGGTATAAAACGAGGGGAAAGGGAGAGAAAAATCAGACTCAGTATTTGCATAAAAGAAAATGTCTAATTTTCTTTGGAAAGTTTGTAGTTTTCTAAACAATAAAAATATGACTCTAATCTTGAAACACTGAACCTTGAATTGTGATTATTTCTAAAAAATTCTAATATTTTACTCTATTTTTATAGAGACTAACATTTTTAGTTATTTTATCAAAATTATGTCTCTATACCACCCACTGTGAGCCATATGTTCCCTTTTGTAGAAAAAAGGCTAGAAATGGGACAGAAGTGCAAAGCAAAAAATATCTGTCAGCAAGCTCACATACAGTCTGATGGACCTGCAAAAAAAACTAATGTGCAACAAACCAGAGGAGGCATGGCTTTGACAACCCACTGTAAAAGACAACAATGTGCAGATCCTGTGCTGTGGACAACAGGGATGTCAAGACTTGAGTTTTTGCTTCTGTTTTAACTCAAGTTCCTTGACTGTCAACTAACCTGAGTAAGCTAACAGTTTTGTAAATACTAGTTCAACACACTCCACAAACGAGCTGTAGATTGTTGTTTGTTTGTTTGGGTACTACTGCCTCAACTGTAGATTAAATAAATTTGAACTTTGGCACAGCACAATCCCTAGATTGCAGATGCACCTTACTGTGACTGTTTTAATTTTGCTATGTATTAAGTATCAAAAATAAGTTATTTAACCGTGCACACTGGAT
This sequence comes from Terrapene triunguis, assembly GCF_002925995.2. Taxonomy (NCBI): domain Eukaryota; kingdom Metazoa; phylum Chordata; order Testudines; family Emydidae; genus Terrapene; species Terrapene triunguis. Next base: position 6,710,860 of record NW_020664931.1, read on the forward strand.
CATTATATAATCTAACAATCAACGGGTTACCTAAGTGCAGTATGTGTGTGTGTATATATATATATTTGGAAGAAGGCAGGGCTGTGAAAGACTCCAGTCTTCCTTGAAGTAACACACAAAATGCATGCATGCATGCATGAAACAAGGCAAGATCTCCTGCCTCAGTAATTTTTCTCTTTGTATAGTTACTTCTGAGGGTATTCTGTGCCAAAAAATTTAAAATTCTGTGCACAATATTTTAAAATTCTGCAGAATTCCGCAAATGTTATTTGTCAAATAAATGTGGCGGCTCCATCATGGCATTGAGGCGCACAGGCCACTGGCTGCACAAAGGTGGGAGATCTCTGTGCAGCTCCTCCCCCCAGGACATGGATTCAGCAGTGAGGCTGCACCCAACCCTGACATAGCACAAGGACTGGACCTGCCCTAGAAATACCCCAGGGCCCTGCCTCTCCATGCCAGGTACACAAGGTGTGGGCAGACAGGCTCAGCAAGGCAGCATCCAAGTGTGGAGGGTCTGAGTGTGGGGCAGGGGTTGGCAACCTTCGGCACATGGCCCATCAGGGTAATCCACTGACGTACCGTGAGACATTTTGTTTACATTGACCGTCCACAGGCACGGCCCCCCCACAGCTCACAGGGCCGCGGTTCGCCGTTCCTGGCCAATGGGAGCCGTGGGAAGTAGTGGCCAGCATGTCTCTGTGGCGTGCGCTGCTTCCTGCGGCTCCTATTAGCTGGCAACGGCGAAGCGCGGCCACTGGGAGCTGCGGGAGGCCGTGCCTATGGAAAGTCAATGTAAACAAACTGTCTCGCGGCCTGCCAACAGATTATCCTGACAGGCCGTGTGTGGTCCGCGGGCCACAGGTTGCCCACCACTGGCCTAAGGGGTTTCCAGGTCCTAGATCTGGGTTCTATTTCTTCCTCTGCCACAGACTTGTGTGAACCTGCGTCAGATTATGGCCAAATTTTCACAGGCATTGAGCACTCACTGCTCCATTGAACTTCCATGAGCCAACACTTCTGAAAATTAAGTAATCAGTCTCTAGGCCTCAGTTTTCCAGTTTTAAATTGGGATAATATTCACAGAGGTATTGTGAAGATAAATCCATTAATGGGTATGGGGCAATCAGATAGTCCTGTGATGAATGATATTGGAAAACCAATACATAATTAAAAAATAATATTATTTAAGGCAAGGTTTGGAAAGTGTGCAGTGTATGAAGTGTGAGGCCAGATGCTGAATGATGAGAATAAAAATGAATATTAAACAGCCGCCTCATTCACTGATCATTTCCCCTCCTGCTCAGCAACTGAGGCAGGGGTCCTGTGCTACACTTTGCAACCCAATTATTCTTTTAATACCAGAGTTGTTATGTCTGGATATAAGTATGATTCCATGCAAAAGTTATATTGTACATGAATGCTAGCTTCTTTCATTGGCATTTAACAGTATTAACTAAGTGGCATTCTCCAGTAATAACTAGATACTACAAGAATTTAAATTAAGCAACAAAGGGTTTTACATTTCTCTGAATCCATTCTAAGGGCTTTATCCTATACTCATTGCGTATCCCAAACTTCCATGCACACAATGGGATAAGCGAGAAATGCAGGATTGGGTCCTAACATAATAAAAGAAAGCCTGACATTTTGTTCTAAAGCAAAAAGTCAGTTTTGCAGATATTTTTAATTTTGCTTCACTTCTTCTGTCAATTCTAAATGGAAGCTTCTGATTTGGGAAGAGACATAAATCTCCAGTGTCTGATTGATACAACAAAGAAAAACATGTCAGAAATTTGCTCAATACTGCAATTCTTAATGTAAGTTATTAATATTTCTACATGTTCTAGACTATTTTGGCTCTAACGCTTGTGCGTTCTGCTTCCTTAGTGCATTAAGTACCCCTACTGATTTGATATCTATTTGTGGATTCCCAACTATAGAGCTATCTTACATAGCTGAGAGGACACTCTGCAAATAGGACTTGTACACTAACTTGTAACATGGATGATCATTCATTATTACATTACAGATGAATCAGTGATATCAACAGCTTTGTTTTTCTGGTATGCTGAAACTTTATGATTCATATCTGTATGTCTACAGTGTATGAGTATGTTGCATATATATAATATGAGAAAGAGAGAAAGAAAGACAGAGAACGCATTTGGTCCTGGTTTGCTTCAGTTCCAAAAATGTAAATGTCCCATTATTTTCACGAGGAAGATGCCTTGCAGCCCTTTTTAAGACTCACACAAAATTTTATCAGGAGAAAGCAATTAGATTAGTTATCTGAAAACAATCAGATTTCTTTAAATAAGGCATTTAAAAGTTTGATGAAAACATTTTCTCCCTCCCACCACAAGAGACAAAAATACTAAAACCACAAAACATATAGTCCCAATGCTAAGATTTTTCTGCCTGAGATTTTTTTGGGGGGCGGGGAGGGGGAGGAAGTAGAGGGGATTGCCTTTTTTATCTGCAACAATGCCTTCTGCAATTTGTATCAGGCATTTTTTCAAGTTACAAATACAGTATAAACTTTTCTAGCATTACCAATAAAATTTAGAGATTTAGTACTGAAGTAAAACACTTTATCCATAAAAGACAATTTTACAAATTATTTCCACCTACCCGTGCTAGTGCGATAAGTTCCTGTATGTGCTGGTTGCAGAGGGTCCCCCTGACTCTGGCTGAGACTCCTCATAGGGGGCTTCTGATACACTCTATCTTCGTAAATAGGATCTATATGGTGCTCTGGAGACTGCAGCGCCCTTAATTCGGAGCCAAGGTGGCTGTGCTGGCTGCTGTAAGATGCCCGAGACCCAGCTGCAAACAGATTTATACAGGAAATTTAAGAGAGAAAATCCTCCATGAAACAGGATCCAAATTGACAAAAAGCATATTTGAAGACAACTCTTGTTTTTAACAAAAACAAAACAAAGAATTTTTAAAATGCAAAGAAAAATAACATGAAATGGCACCAGTGATGCAAATTAATCATCTTATCGGCATCACCCAACTGTCTGCTTTTGCGTCAAAACCTGATTTCCTAAAACGGCAGAAGATATTTCAGAGATAAATAAATACTGTACAGGGCCAATAAAAATTATTTTCTCACACAGGGACTAACAAACATGGCAAGTTGCCTTATCCAGGGGAACCCTATTGAAGGGCTCAACTGCCAAATTAGAAATATGAGGAGGAAAGCCAGAACTAGCCCCACATGCTGTGTCCACATGGTAAATCTACAAATGAAATAAGTTAAAGCTGATGAATAAACGTGTTGTTCACATCATCAAAGCAGACCTTCTCACTGCTTCACGTGAAGTATGACAGAGCAGATATGCCTCATCAGCACTTTTGTCCTAGACTGTGTAGAAACCAGACTGCTAGGGCTTTTCACAGACTAAATTCTCTGGGGATGAATAAATTAAACATATCTTCAGGGAATAAAATATTTTAAAGATGTAGTTAGAAATAAAATATTTTTTTAAAAAGATGAATCTGCATTTTACAAGACTGAAGAGTTTATCCCTATTTTTCTTATTCTAATAATAAAAAGTAATATTTTACTATCAGGTTATTAACAGAGAGACTTGTAAACTTTCAGATTTGGCAATTAGCCTAAACATTTGTTTCACTTTTTAACATAACTATCTTGGTTATGTTTGTCTGCTTTGTGATCTATTTCCAAGAATGAAATTGGGGGAAGCCATACAAAAGTAAAACATACAAAAGGTAAACAGTATTTTCATTTTGCTAAATATTATAATGCAAGGCACAAAAATAAATACCAGACAGTTCTGAGATGAAAGCACATTCTCTAGAGTTGGGAAGCTGTTGAAGGTTTAGAGACAATACACAACAGATTTTTTAGAGGGGGAAAGAAAGAAAGAAAGAAAGATCAATAATTGATCAGTAGATAATGTATCAATCAATCCAGTATGTGATTTGTCATCACGACAGCCATTTACAAGAACTCATGCTGTTCTGGATACCTTACCAAGAATTCCAAAGATGACTTTATTTGCAACTACTGTAGATATCAGGAAGTGGTCACGATTACCACAGATGGAGAAAACAGCAATGCATTGTGGGCCAAATTTTCAAAAGTCTCCAACCCAAATTCTTTGAACCTGATTCTCAGAGGAGATTAACGCCTCCAGAAAAGCTCACCATCCTGCTGATTGGGCGTAAAAATGCTAACCTGTTCTTGATGACTTCCAAGTTTTTGTATGAACAATTTTGCTTTCTGTTTAATTCCATTTGTGTGTGAAAAAAGTATGTGAAAAATTGAGGGCAACATTTTAGAAGCCATTTATCAAACTTTCTCCCTATAAGTCTTTTGGTCAGAAAGAATGTGATCTCTGAATGAAATAAATTAACTACTGAAGAATTATAAATGGTGTCCTTTCTTTCGCTAATTTACAAATGAGTGCTGCTGTTGAGAGTGATGTGATGGATTCAGTCCTCAGTCCTGCTCCCACTGAAATCACTGGGAACTTTTCCACTAACTTGAGTGGCAGCATATCTTAAACTTTTTAAGACATTTTAAAATGGTTATGCTACTAATTTTGTGGCAGAAGGCATACTTCAACTCGTCTTTTATATAACACTAAAGATTTTCTCTTAAGGACCTAAAGTCCTGATTCTACAATCCCTTATATATTTGTTTAATTTTAAAAACCACATAATCCCTTTTTGTTATTATTTTCATTATAGTATTGTCTAGAGCAGAGGTCGGCAACCTTCGCCACGCGGCCCATCAAGGTAATCTGCTGGTGGGCCACCAGACATTTTGTTTACGTTGACCATCTGCAGGCATGGCCCCCCTGTAGCTCCCAGTGGCCATGGTTCGCCGTTCCCGGTCAATGGGAGCTGCGGGAAGCGGCGCGTGCCGCAGGGACATGCTGTCCGCCGCTTCCCGCTGCTCCCATTGGCCGGGAACAGTGAACCGTGGCCACTGGGAGCTGCGGGGGGCCGTGCTTGCAGATGGTCATTGTAAACAAAATGTCTCGCGGCCCACCAGCAGATTACCTTTATGGGCCACATGCCGAAGGTTGCCAACCCCGACCTAGAGGGCCATCTGAGTTTGGAGCTCCCTTGTGCTAGGCACAGTACAAACACATAGCAAGTGACAGCCCCCGTCCCAAAAGAATTAACAATCTAAATAAACAAGACAGACAAGGGATGGGCGTGGAAACAAACTCAGAGAGCTGAAGTGACTCACCCTAGGTCACACAGCAGATAAGTGTCAGAGCTGGGAAGCCCCTGAAATCACTTGGACTACCTATGTACTTGAAGTACCTGCGCTAGTGTTTTCAGGATTGGGTTCTAAGTAGTGAATAGTGATTCTTTCCCCCATAATTTTGGGGTTACCTGCTAAAGATTCTCAAATAAGACAAAAAGTCAGTAAAATATCTAATAAACATTTTGAAAAATAGAAACCTCAACACAACATAACAGATATTATATTTTAGAGATCAGGTTTATCACTTTACTAGAATTTATACTTTCACATCAGTTACTTTCATTTCTCTTCATAGATGGTGAGAATTCAAATAAATATAAAGTTATATTTTATTATCCTTCCTGACAGATTTGCAGCTTTTCTGTTGATGAGCTACTTAATGAAACTACAGAATAATGTTATGTACAGTGTACATAATTTTGCATAATTTGATAATTATCAGTGCACAATTTGGTTGGTATAAATGAGTATCAAGCACAGCACTTGTCAAGATGTGTACTTGTATAAATCAAGAAATGTGTACTTTCAACTGATATGAGCCTTTAACATGTGCAGTAGCAACATGGAACATGATTCATTCCTATGAGATGATGTGTGATTTTGCCACTTTCACTCTAAATAATCAAGTGCCAATATTTGAACAGGAAATAATGGAAACTAGCAGCACTGACTGACTCATGGCCTTTTGCCAAAACACTAAAGCTTTATTGTGAGACAAAAAGGCAGAACATTCATTTCAGCACTTTAGCCTTGCAAAAAGGACTGTTTTAGAGAAAGAAAGAGAGAAATTTGCTAATATTTCTATACTTGTTGGCCTATTAGCATTTTCATTATCCAGTTCCTATTTTCAAGTTTTGTTTTATTTTTTATAATTCTGACCTAGGTTTAATTTGTCAAACAAATTCTAAGTGTGGGAGCAACATGATTTTACTGCACATTTTACTTTAAATCTGACAAAAATAATAAAATAATCAGCTAGCCATCGGAATAGGGAAAAACAGACACTGATTTCTGAAGCATGTATTCCACCCATCAAAAAGTCTATATGTATGATTTTCAGAGAAGCTGAGAGTTAATGAGAGCTGCAGATGGCTCAACATCTCTGAAAATCAGCTCCCAGATTTTGATATTGCATTTCTAGAGACTTTTAGGACCAAAACACTCCCCTCAGAAAAAGGCCACAAAAACTGTTATTTCAGTCTCATTAAATTTCTATTGCCTGTTCCAATCTAGGGGGATGGGTTTCAGATTCTGCAGAGCCTCTAAATTGTACAGAGCTCAGGGATCTAGAAGTAAATCCCATGGACCCCAGCTCAATAGTGCTCCCCTGATCCTCATAGGACAGTGGCATTTATTAAAACATATTTCCAGATTGCTATAGGTTATTTGTTGTCCAATAGAACAGAGTTAGCACCTCCAATCACAGACAGAAACATACAGGAAACCTGTGCAATTGGCAAAGAACAGATATAGTATGCTTCCTGGTGCTAACTGGACCAAAGTAGGCAGATGGCTGCATTCTGCAACAGCTGAAGCTTCAAGGGTGATCTTTAAGAGTCAGTCTAGACCAGTGTTTCTTAACCTTTCTGATACCAGGGACTGGCTTGTTGCTTTTCTAAACTGCATCAGGGAAATCTCAGGGACCAGCACCGGTCCACAGACCGGTCATTGAGAAACAGTGTTCTAGACATCATATTTCAGTAATCCAGTGTAGAGGACAAAATGTCTGGAAAAGTGTCAAGGTCATGAGATAAGAAAAGCAGACACAAATATCTTATCAGGTATAGAGGGGTGGAAAAAACACTTTTGGTCACTGAGGCCAATTTGGACTCTAATTCCAATGGGGATCCCCATCGTACCCTAAAGATCCTTCCCCTAAATCTAACATCATCGCTGTTGTGTTTGAATCAAACTTCCAGTAACTCACATTTATCCAAATCCCAATCTCAGCAAACAAGACATAGAGCGATGTGTCATATGTATACTGATGAAAAGCTTCCATATGAGGAGAAATTACTACGACTAGGAATTTTCAGCTTGGAAAAGATATGACTAAGGGGGATATGATAGAGGTCTATAACAGGGGTCGGCAACGTTTGGCACGCGGCTCGCCAGGGTAAGCACCCTGGCGGGCCGGGCCAGTTTTATTTACCTGCTGACG
>NW_020664931.1:6718674-6809769 GCF_002925995.2 Terrapene triunguis
GCCAATGGGGGTGGCGGGAAGCCGCGGCCAGCACATAGCTCGCCCGCGCCGCTTCTCGCCGCCCCCATTGGCCCGGGACGGCGAACCGCAGCCAGTGGGGGCCGCGATCGGCTGAACCTGCCGCGTCAGCAGGTAAATAAAACTGGCCCGGCCCGCCAGGGTGCTTACCCTGGCGAGCCGCGTGCCAAACGTTGCCTACCCCTGGTCTATAAAATCATGACTAGTGTGGAGAAAGTAAATAAGGAAGTGTTATTTAATCTTCTCATAACACAAGAACTAGGGGTCACCAAATTAAATTAATAGGCAGCAGGTTTAAAACAAACAAAAGGAAGTATTTCTTCACACAACGCACAGTCAACCTGTGGAATTCTTTGTCAGAGGATGTTGTGAAGGCCAAGACTATAACAGGGCTCAAAAAAGAACTAGATAAGTTCATGGAGGATAGGTCCATCAATGGCTATTAGCCAGGATGAGCAGGGATGGTGACCCTAGCCTCTGTTTGCCAGAAACTGGGAATGGGCGACAGGGGATGGATCAGTTGATGATTACCTGTTCTGTTCATTATCTCTGAAGCACCTGGCATTGGCCACTGTTGGAAGACAGGATACTGGGCTAGACGGACCTTTGGTCTGACCCAGTATAGCCATTCTTATGATGCCAACTGCCTCAGCAAAATGTTGGAAAGAAAAGCTGACAGAATAGAACCCTAACCCTAGTAATACTGACAAGGAAGGGAAGATAAAGACTAGCTATATTTCCAGTCATGTCTATGCTATACAGAAAAAGTTTGGAGCATCATCCATTATAAATCAAAGATTCTAAAAACTTCATTAGCCACATATCATACCTACAGGGCATAGATAAACCAAGGCACCAACATCAATCCATATATCTTGCATATATTAAAGTTGCTTAATCTTCTCAGCCATGAGAATGGCCATAGCTGAGGTTCCAAGCAAGACTGTCCCAGACAAGGTGCAAGATCCTTCTTCTAAAGAAAGGCAAACTCTCTCTCCCTTTCTCCACCTTGGATATACTCAACTATGATATGTATGTGGAGGGAGAGAACAATAAACAACCTCTCCAAACACCACCCTGCCTTACCTGGCTTGGAAGTCGTTATACTCTCTAGTTCCCCTAGTATCAAGGCAAGGAGTAACAACCTCCCACAAAACCACCTTTTCAAGCTAGTAGGTCTCTCACTTCTATCTGAATTAAAATAATTATTTTAGGCCAATACCATCCCCATAGTCTCCTTGCCACAAGACTAATCAGTTAAACCAAAACTGAACACAAAGCTCCTCCATACTGAACTATTGTAACCCATCTGATACCAAATCTTGTTCCTCCACTGTATCAATGCCCTTAGTGCCCCATCCTCATAACTTCATACCAATCTACCTCACCGTCCAACCATTCTTCTCATTTATCCACCTCTGAATCTGCTTTCTCCCAATATATGTGATATATTACAACCTACAAAGGTCACATCACAGCAAAAATCCACTAGTTTTAAGGTTTTTTAAAATGTAAATACTACAGCTGCTAGGAAAAAACAGTTCTCCCCCCCATTAAAGGAAAAATAAAAAATGTTTGGAAATGTTTTGATTTTTCACAGGAAATTTTCAATATTAATCAAAATGTTTGCTTTGAATCAATTTTAGCTTAATTTTTAATTTAAATTTTTGTTTCAGTTTTTGAAAAAAAAAATCCCTTTCCCCCATTTTTTTAACTAATGAATGAAATAGAATGAATTATGTTTAGGGTTTGTTTTTTTATGTTGTTTAGTTTTGTTTTTCCCCTCGCTTCCCTCCCCCGTTTTTCTTCAGCTTTCCTAATGCCACTCTATCTTTGCAAAACTTCTACAAGTTTTGAAAAGTTACAGAGGCAGTGACAGCATTTCACTTTTCCTTTGGGTACTCTGTAACTTGTCCTAAGATAGAGCTGTTCTGAAAAGTTACAGAGTGGAAAAAGTAAAAATGCATCTGCGTCTGATGAAGTGGGCATTCACCCACGAAAGCTTATGCTCCAATACTTCTGTTAGTCTTAAAGGTGCCACAGGACCCTCTGTTGCTTTTTGAACATGTGGACACCAAAACTGAATGCAGTATTTGAGTAACGGTCTAACCAATGTCCTATACAGAGGTAAAAATCACCTCCCTACTCCTAAACCCTACTCCCCTGCTAAAACATATAAGCATCAGATTAGTCTGTTTTGCCACCGCATCACACAGAGAAATCGTGTTGATTGGTTGTCTGCTATAAAAACATAAGAACAGCCATACTGGGTCAGATCAAAGGTCCATCTAGCCCAGTATCCTGTCTTCCAACAGTGGCCAATGCCAGGTGCTTCAGAGGGAATGAACAAAACAGATAAACATCAAATGACTCACCCCCTGTAGCCCATTCCCAGCTTCTGGCAATCAGAGGCTAGGGACACCATCCCTGCTCATCCTGGCTAACAGCCATTGATAGACCTATCCTCCATGAACTTATCTAAATCTTTTTTGAGCCCTGTTATAGTGTTGGCCTTCACAACATCCTCTAACAAAGAGTTCCACAGGGTTGACTATGCATGATGTGAAGAAATACTTCCTTTTGTTTGTTTTAAACCTGCTGCCTATTAATTTAATTTGGTGACCCCTAGTTCTTGTGTTATGAGAAGGATTAAATAACCCTTCCTTATTTACTTTCTCCACACCAGTCATGATTTTATAGACCTCTATTGTATCCCCCCTTAGTCATCTCTTTTCCCATCTGAAAAGACCCAGTCTTATTAATCTGTCCTCATATGGAAGCTGTTCCTTACCCCTCATCATTTTTATTGCCCCTTTCTGTTCCTTTTCCAATTCCAATGTATCTTTTTGGAGCTGGAGTGACCACATCTGCATGCAGGATTCAAGATATGGGCATACCATGGATTTATATAGAGGCAATTTGATATCTTCTGTCTTATCTATCCCTTTCCTAATGATTCCAAACATTCTGTTAGCTTTTTTTACTGCCACTGCAGATTGAGCACATGTTTTCAGAGAACTATGCACAACGACTCCAAGATCTCTTTCTTGAGTAGTGACAGCTAATTTAGACACCATCATTTTGTGTGTATATTTGGGATTATGTTTTCCAGTGTGCATTACTTAGCATTAATCAACATTTAATTTCATCTGGCATTTTATAGCCCAATCACCCAGTTTTGTGAGATCCCTTTGTAACTCTTTGCAGTCAGCTTTGTATTTAACTATCATGAGTAATATATCATCTGCAGACTTTGCCACTCACTATTTACCCCCTTTTTAGATCATTTATGAAGTGTCTGAGAGAAAGTAAAAAGTGAGGAAAAAAACAAAAGAAAATCCCTAGATATTCATTCTATTGCATTAGGGGGAGGGATAGCTCAGTGGTTTGAGCATTGGCCTGCTAACCTCACGGTTGTGAGTTTAATCCTTAAGGGCGTATCTGGGGCAAAATCAGTACTTGGTCCTGCTAGTGAAGACAGGGGGCTGGACTTGATGACCTTTCAAGGTCCCTTCCAGTTCTAGGAGATGGGATATCTCCATTAATTATATTATTATTATTCTTCAGTGGAAAAAAAGGGGGGAAATGGGGAAAAAATTCCAAAATGTCAGGTTATTGGGTTTTGAAAATTGAAATGAAAATTTCAATAAACTGAAAACAAAAGGAAATTTTAATGTTTAGAAGTTACTATAAAAAATAGTGGGAAATTAATGTCCCCCCCCCCAAAAAATCATTTTTGACAGAGAACATTATTTGGTTGAAAAATTTAAATCAAATCGACTAAATATCTATTTACTAGACAAAGGAGCAATTACAGTCTGTGTATATTATATACATTTCAATAAATTGCCAAAATAATTCTTTACATTATAGACCTTACATATGTCTAATTGTAATTTTTAAAAAAATTACTTTAAAGCTAGATCTTAATATCTCTAGTACATCAGGTGAATATTACCACCGATAGAACCTTATATATCACATTACTTCTTTATTCCCCCTGTGAAATTCTCCTGTTTCAGCCACCAATCATCTGCTGGACCATTGGACAGGGCTCTTAGACATCCAAGGTTACGCTCTGAACAGCTAGAGTTGAGCAAAGTAATGCACTCCCCTCCTCTCTAGGTCTTAGAGCTCAATACAGCCACTGGTTCCTGAGGAGAACATTAGGGGTTGTGCTATTTCTATACTATTTTAGGTATTAGGTATGTGGGAGATAAAATATGCGGGTGGAAGTGAGACAGTGGTTTGAAACCTAAGCATTCTGTGAGGTCTCATTTGGTTCTAGGAGCCATCCTGGAATGTTCATTCAACAGTTCAGCAGTGGGAGAACCATCGTGAGTAGACTCATCAGCTAGCGGTGGTTTGACCCGGGCTGGCTGAAGTTGCCAGAGATGATCCCTTCAGATTCCAGAGACTGATTCATCAGGAATAGAGGTCCGGGCTGCCAAGATGGTGGCAGAGAGACCAGACTGGGACATTGGACTCCATGGGTTATAAAAAGGAAGCCTGAACTGGGTTATGAAATGAGACTTGCCAGGACTTAAATAGGACAGTGGATCCTGGCAGCTTATTAGTGCCTGAGTTATTCATAGGTTTTAATAATAAAGTACAAGTTTGTTGACTGGAGTCTGGAGTGCAGCTGTGGTGAAGGGGGATTTCTGCAGTGGCCTTTGAAAAATACCTACCATACCTATCTGAGACCCCCATTCATCGGGATAGGGTCCTTGTAACAAGTGAGGAGAGGCAGCGGCGTCCTGAGGTAAAATTTCCAAGTGAGAAACTTGGTGGTGGCAGCAGGTAACCAACACTGTGCCATAGGAAACCCATGAAAGATACACACATGAATCATCACCAAAAAGTAGGATAAACTATGCATTTGAAGGGTTAGCAGCAGGCCTCAATTCCAAATTCTTGCTCCAACAACAAACCTCCATTCACCAAAGTGGCAGGTTCACCAGGTGTATAATATGGGAACCCCATTAATGAGATTTGATTTGGCTCAAAGTTGGTCGCTTTAACCACACACACCAGCTAGTCTCTATATTACCATCTGACACATGTTTCTCAATAACACATTTACTGAGTGCAACACTTAGGTAAACACCACACACAGATCTACTCAGATGCTGACTGGCTACATGTGATTTTCATAATGTTTCAGATGACTCAAAGTTCCAAGTGCCAAACTTAGCACCGTGTGATGTAATGCAGTCTGGAAAATTGGGTTCATAAGGCAATGACTGGAACTTCTTTGATCTGCATTTGTAAGGTTTTCATGAGACAGAGTATGGTCTTGCATCTGAAGAAGTGAGGTTCTTACCCACGAAAGCTTAAGCTCCCAATACTTCTGTTAGTCTTAAAGGACCCTCTGTTGCTTTTTACAGATTCAGACTAACACGGCTACCCCTCTGATACTTGACAGTATGGTTAATATTATTCATTTAATGTGTATGGATAATTCAATATAAGTTGTAACAGTAGATGTCCCATTACAGTATGCCCATAGGTGAAGTGACACAATGGCTCATACACAAAATTAAAAAGGACTGCCGTGTTTTCTAGCTTTGGAATGCAGTATGCTCTTCAGTGTAGTGAAATATGTCACACTGGGAATTTTGACCTAAACGGCATCTCACAGCTGAAAATTCATTGACATGCCTATTTATTCTCTGAGAAGCATGTCATGAAATGCTACTGTCCTTACAAAAAAAGTGTACAATACATGTGCAAAAGTAGAATGAATTATATTGTAAAAATAGAATGGATTAAAGAAATGCTGTATGTACCTTTAAGCAGAAATAAGGAATGTTGAAATACAGGTGTCAGGAAAAGAAACATTAAGGCATAAACAAAGAGTCCACTTAAGCTAATGGTGGAACATTAACCGGAGATCTGTAAAAGTTAGTAAGGAAATTGAATAAGTATGTCTAGCCTCAGGCAAACTTGTCAGTTCTGCTTTCTTTGTCCTCTTGTTAAGTTCGCACCCTTTTTATCTGTATAAAATAAAGTAGTGTGGGTCTTGCATGGTGCTCACATTATCTAAGTGTATTAGCAGAGCGCTGTGCTAATAAACAGAGTGGTCTAACAAATTGTGAGTCCTGAATCTAACTTTGACACATGCTAGTTAAGTAAATGTATTGTTGGTCAATATGTACCTTTTGCTTGTAATGCTCAGGAGCAAGATGTGAGAAATGGGGGACTCCTATATACAGCAGAAGTCTCTTTCATTGACTCTGACATAGTGAAACCTCAGTGTATAGAGAAAATTCCAAACTACTTCAATGCATTGCATTCTGGAGACTACAATTCCAGTTATAGTATATCTCAATGTATAATGTTAAATTAATCGGCAAGGAAAAGGAAATTAGGTGACCTATTTCTCTGTAAAAACTTTTCACACTAGTCCCGATCAGACATATACTATGCCAGCTCAACTTTTTTAACCCTAGAAGTTTTAACAAATTATCTTTTATTTATCTCATACTGTTGACTTCAGCTATTAAACTGGATTCATTATATGCAGTAAAGAAATGACAATGAATACTGGTTGAGAACCAGAGAGAAGCACATAGAAGAAAAAATGTCAGCACATATATAAGTATAGAAATGGTTGAAATATGTATATGTACCATAATGGTGATATAATCCAGGGACAAATCCTGACTCAGACAAAATTCCCATTGACTTCAGTAGCAATTTTGGCCAAATAAGAATGGAATGAGGATATCACTCTTTGATTCATAGTGCACAGAGATAGCACACAGCTACATTTTTTGAGATATGTCAAAGAACAGAATAATGCTCTTAATGTGCAGCACCCTGGGGACCAAGAGACCAAGGAGAGAAGAAAGCATAGTGAACCCAAGCATTCAAAATGAATACAAGTTTTAAACATTATTTACATGACAGATGGTTAAATTAACCAGTAAAACACAACAGGCCATATGGCTGAACTAGCTAATGCATGCATTGGGTGTGTCACCAAATGCCTCTAGCATACCCAAGACATGTATTAAACAGAACAAGCAATATGGTCTGTAGTGCCTTCTTCTTAAGTGGGTATCTTTTCCCCCAAATAGTATTTCTCAGCAGTTTAAATAAGTAAAAAAATATTTCTACACCACGTATATTAGTTCTCATTTTTTAACCATATGGTACATTTGATACTTAATGTTTCCACTTTATTTATTTATTTTAAGGTTTTCAGAAGCCTTGCATTTTTTTCAGCCCTCCTTTTTGGGGGACTGCTCCTCTCACCCCTTGTACAAACTCTGACCGGACTGAAAAGCCTGATCACATGCAGTGTTTTTTAAAATTCAAGTTAGGTTTTTGATACATGTGATTTCTGGAGGTTTTTTGCATATTGCATCCCCCTGCTCAGTTCTGGTTCATGCTGTGGTATCAGACCATAACAAAGTGAACACATGCTATAATATACAGGTTCTTGGGTTTGGAAGAGGGACTCCTGCCTTCTTGCCTCCCTCCCTGCCCAGTTTCTGTTAGATCCCCTGTGTAAAGCCTATTTACTCATGCTTTGTGTGTGGTTTGCACACAGTTGACCCCCAGTGTAGGTGGTTTGTTTTGTTTGTGTTTATAGGCTCTTTACTGGCAAGCAAACAGTCAGACAATGATTTCTATGGCAGGAAAAATATCTTATCTATAGAACAGATGAAAAATGCATTCAGTTTGTTTTATTCTCAAGCATGATCAAAGGAGAGGTAGATTTTTGTTGAAATGCATATGTATGCAATGTCTCAAGATGATATGATAGATTCATAGATTCATAGATTCTAGGACTGGAAGGGACCTCGAGAGGTCATCGAATCCAGTCCCCTGCCCGCATGGCAGGACCAGATACTGTCTAGACCATCCCTGATAGACATTTATCTAACCTACTCTTAAATATCTCCAGAGATGGAGATTCCACAACCTCCCTAGGCAATTTATTCCAGTGTTTAACCACCCTGACAGTTAGGAACTTTTTCCTAATGTCCAACCCAGACCTCCCTTGCTGCAGTTTAAGCCCATTGCTTCTTGTTCTATCCTCAGAGGCTAAGGTGAACAAGTTTTCTCCCTCCTCCTTATGACACCCTTTTAGATACCTGAAAACTGCTATCATGTCCCCTCTCAGTCTTCTCTTTTCCAAACTAAACAAACCCAATTCTTTCAGCCTTCCTTCATAGGTCATGTTCTCAAGACCTTTAATCATTCTTGTTGCTCTTCTCTGGACCCTTTCCAATTTCTCCACATCTTTCTTGAATTGCGGTGCCCAAAACTGGACACAATACTCCAGCTGAGGCCTAACCAGAGCAGAGTAGAGCGGAAGAATGACTTCTCGTGTCTTGCTCACAACACACCTGTTAATACATCCCAGAATCATGTTTGCTTTTTTTGCAACAGCATCACACTGTTGACTCATATTTAGCTTGTGGTCCACTATAACCCCTAGATCCCTTTCTGCCGTACTCCTTCCTAGACAGTCTCTTCCCATTCTGTATGTGTGAAACTGATTTTTTCTTCCTAAGTGGAGCACTTTGCATTTGTCTTTGTTAAACTTCATCCTGTTTAACTCAGACCATTTCTCCATTTGATAGATACAAATTCATATAATTTTAATAAATTCTCATAAAATGTCTAGTATAGTTGATTTAGTACAGATTATCTATTGTGCAGCAAGCATGGTAATGATTTTATATATGGGATATCATATGAACCTCCTCCAAACATACAGCATTGTGAACGTCTTTGGTCTGAAAATCAGGTTGGAAATCTCATGAGATTAGGTTTTCTTATGAAATTTTCAATACGCTTTGGTTTTATAGCTGCACTACTGATACTGCAAAAGCAGTCTCTTTTATTGGACTTTAATACTTGCACCTGAGGTGCTAAAAAGTGAAAAAAATGTATTAGGATTTAAAAATTCTAACGCTAAACTTTTTGAACCTGAAAAAAATTAGCATGGTTCATTTTGTTTTGGATGAAGTTTCAAGACAAATTGTTTTCACCCATATGTAAAACCTTAATTCTGCTATTCTGTCTTAAAAACAAAGAAAAACCTCCTACATGTGTTTCCATCAGTTTTTTATATTTACTTTTACAATCCCTCAATGCTTTTTTGAACTGCAAACCACTATTGCATCTTTTTAATTCTGTATCGCTACAAATGCAGAAGCTTTCACAAAAAGAGTCAGTACATTTATATTTTGTGAAAGCCTTTTCTTTTCCAGGTACTGTCCCATTCTGCTCAAAAGCATTCACCTACTTAAAACATTTCATCACAAATAAATGTCTAGAGGAAAAGGAGAAATGTGACTGGGAGCTAAAATGAGATAAGAGGCAGAGATAGCCGGCTACAGACAGCAGATTAAAAATCACAAACAGGTTTGGGGAGATAATTCCTGTTTCATTTCTGAGACAGAGAGCTGAATTGGGGGGAATAAAAAACAAACAAACACCAAAAAACCATCACCACCCAACAGCAGCAATCTGCCTTTACTAAGACAGAAAATAAAAGACAAAATCATAAAATATAGGTTTTTACTGGGTTGGCAGTTCATTTTTCTCCCCTAATCTTTCAAACAAAACCCCAAACCCAAACCTCAATTTTAAGTTAAATAAAAACAAACTTTAAAAGGAAGTATTGTACATAACTGGAACAGACACCAATGTTTTCTAATGTAAATCAACTTTCCTTTCACTAGCCGCTCCAGCTCAAGGTTGAGTTCTCCAGAGACAGCATGGTATTACTAGAGAATGATGCCACGCAACAGCACGTATGTTGTCTGGGTAGTTAACCACTGCTCCATGACAGTTTCTGACTTCAAAATAAAATCATGTTATGATCCCAGGGCAGAACTTATTTTTTTTTTGGCTTAATGCCTGTTTTTTTTATCTGCACAAAGATAGTAGTAGTAGTAATAATAATTAATTATTAATAATAATAGATTTGACTCAATTTTGAAGCACAAAAGCTTGTTTTGCAACATTAGCTCTTTCTTGCTTAGACAGACTGATGTTATTGCAAAGCATTTAGCTCAGCAGGTGTAGAAATAGAAAGATAATGTTAGCGAATACGGCTGAATATACCCCCCAAAACAGGTATACAGTGAAGAAAACCATAGCATGTCTTGTAGATCCTACACTTAACACTTGTTCCGCAAGAATTGCAACTCAGTAAAGGAAGAAAAGTGTGTATTTAGTATCTAATAGCCAGTTCTTCCTCTCCATAGGACAAACGTGTATAGGGTACAAGAAACTGATCAATAACCCTGTTCTGCCCAAGAAACAATGAGGTCTAAGCATCCAACCTTCACACATCCCTGTAGAGCTCAAGAGAGCCTCCAGAGGCCAGGGCTATGTACACAAAAGCCTAACTAGTTCCAAAACAGCGGTCTGGAGCGCATGACTTATGAGGAGAGGCTGAGGGAACTGGGATTGTTTAGTCTCCAGAAGAGAAGAATGAGGGGAGATTTGATAGCAGCCTTCAACTACCTGAAGGGGGGTTCCAAAGAGGATGGAACTCGGCTGTTCTCAATGGTGGCAGATGACAGAACAAGGAGCAATAGTCTCAAGTTGCAGTGGGGGAGGTCTAGGTTGGATATTAGGAAACATTATTTCACTAGGAGGGTGGTGAAGCACTGGAATGCGTTACCTAGGGAAGTGGTGGAGTCTCCTTCCTTGGAGGTTTTTAAGGCCCGGCTTGACAAAGCCCTGGCTGGGATGATTTAGTTGGGAATTGGTCCTGCTTTGAGCAGGGGGTTGGACTAGATGACCTCCTGAGGTCCCTTCCAACCCTGATATTCTATGATTCTATGATTCTATTCTAAGCTACCCAGTAACCCAGCACTACTATTCTGTGTTGACTATGACAACCTGTTCTGTTTGCAAGCATGTGTTCTAGGCCTCTGAAATTGCACTGTTGAAGTTCAGAACCTTATATTACATTTGGGGGTTGCTATCAGAAAAAAAGAAGTAATATGTGCGACTTTATTTTGTAATTTGGTTTTACTATGCATACTGCATGTTAATAGACACGTAAGAAGTATTAAAATGTTGTGGGCAATAGCCTTAAAAAATTATTGCTTAAACTTATATTTTATTAAGAGTATAAATAGAGGACCATAAGATAGTATGTATACTTTTACATAAAAGTCATCTTTGATGTAATGTTAATTTCAAACTTTTTTCCACAGAGGCTTCTAGCTAAACATTCAAATGAGACCACTGATTTCCATATATCACTAAGAACCACTGTGTGGTTCTTTTGTGACTTTCTAGGGAAAACAGGCTTCATTAACTTTCATCATCCCACTCAGCACAATGAAATAACATTTTTCTTTAGAGAACCACCAATATATTCCACATTCATCTTGGTTTGGTTAATAATTTGGGTTAGCATTACATCTAAAATAGAATTCATAGTACATACACAACTTTTGAAGGACAATTACATGTAAAGAAACTTTTCCAGATAATCTATCTATATAATATTATTGCAATTATGCCACTGAAAGAAAACTGGAACATGGATTAGCCTTTGTTAAAATCTAGGTGAATTAATTATGAGTATTTGTTAAACAGCTCCTTTGTATTACTGAAATTTATGTAAAAATGCAATATGCAGACAAAATAATCTACCTATAAATACATATAGCAGCCTCCACGAAGGCTTAAAAGTAACCTTATATAAGTAAGTAACATCACCATAGAATTTAGAGGAATACCTAGGTATTCTACTAAATAAAGGGAAGTTTAGCAAGTATAAGCAAATAAAAAGAATAATGAAATACTGAGGTCATGCCAATTTATCTAAAGCAAATTGTCAGAAAAAAACTGTACAGAGAAAATAGACTATGGTTCTTACTTTTAATTAATTTTATTTATTCATACAACACCTATCGCCCTGGCAGCTATAAACTTACTTACAAAAAAACACCCTCACAAAAATATCACTTGCATAAAACTACCCAAAATAAGTCCAATTGAGAACACAAAACTGATGGCTACAAAAATGGCAGCACAACTGAGTCATTTTTCTAGTAATAAAAAGTCAAAACCTAAAAACAAAACAAAAATCAAACAAAACAAAATCAGAATAAATACATCTTGCATTTCTTGCACTGAGTCACAAAGCTCACTAGATTCTAGTTGCAGCTGATGGGTATGGGAAGGAAATTCCAGAGGCGAGACCCTAAACGGAGAATGAGTTCTAATGTTCTAAAGAGTTCAAGTCCAGGAACTAACACCAAGAATTGTCCATCTAATCTTAACTGGCACAGTAAATGCTGCAATGGGGATTTTGGGTCAAAAGCTCTCTTTCAAAGAACTGGGTCCCACCTGAATCTTTCTGAGCTTCAGTGGTTATCACAAGCACCTACAATTGCACTTAGAGCAAACAAGAAGGTAGACCTCAGACAATGTGTTGTATATTCACTGCAGTTTGCCATACTCATTATATGGACAGCTGTATTCTGCTTTAGTTACAGCTTCTAGGTCCCCAAATATTTTACACTGCTCCCATCCCTTACCCCTGTCTGCCCTCCCCCTCCCCAAATGGTGGTTACAAGCTGGGACCGGGGCTGGGGCTGGAATCGCAGCTAGGCTGGGAGCCAGGGGCTGGGGGAGGGTCTGTGGCCAGGATCGGAACCTTGGGGGGGAGGGGGCTGGGACTGCAGCCAGGGTCAGGGGCAGAGCCACACCTGGGCCACGGTCGGGGCTTGAGGCTGGGGGCAAGGCTGGGGCCATGGCCAGGAGTGGGACTACGGCTATGCAGGGAGCCAGGAGCTGAGGCCAGCGCTACAATTGGGGTTGGGGCCGGAAGCAGAGCTGTGCCTGGAGTAGAGCTGGGGGCAGAGCGGGGCTGGGTGGCACTCCCTCCCCGCTCCTCTGTGGGGGCTGGCTCGGGCCCTGCTGTGCCCGCTTGAACATTCCTCTGTGCCCCACAGTTTGGGGACCACTGTTCTAGGAAGATTTCAATGGCAGTTCTACATAAAGAGATTTGAAGTAGTCCAGCCTAAAAGTGATAGTGCCAATCTTTAAAAGAGGAGAAAGGAGGAGCTGAGGTACTAGAGACCAGTCAGCCTGACCTCAATACCTGCAAATGTACTAGAGCAATGTATAAAACATTCCATTTGCAAATACCTGGAGGATGAAGGGGTGATCACCAGCAAGCAGCAGGGACTTATCAAGAACAAATCATGCCAAACCAGCTCGATTTCCTTCTTTGCCAAGTTAACTGGTTTGGTGGATAGGGAGAATGCAGAGGACATAATATACCTGGACTTTAGCAAGCCTTTTGACCCAGTCTCACAAGACATTCTCATAAGTAAGCTGGAGAAATGCAGGCTCTGTAGAACTACCACTAAGTGGATACATAATTGGTTAAACAACCACGAACAAAGAAATCATGTCCTATTGGAAGAAGGTCTCAAGTGGGGTTCCACAGGGAACTGTTCTGGGTCCAGTGTTATTTAACATCTTTATTAATGAGCTGAATGTAAGACTAGAGAGCATACTGATTAAATTTTCAGATAACACAAAGGTGGAGGGGGGTTGCAAACTCTTTCGAGGATACAACTAAAATTCAGAGAGATCTTGATAAATTGGAGAACTGGACTATACACAACAAAAATGAAATTCAATAAAGACAAATGTAAGCTGCTACACTTAGGGAAGAAAAACCAAATGAACAAATACAGAATGGGAGTTATGGTGGATCATAACCTCAACGTGAGTCAACAATGTGATGCTGTTGCAAAAAAAAAAAAAAATGCAAATACATGCAAGTCATGGGAGGTGATAGTACTGCTCAACTTGGCGCTGGTTAGGCCTCCGATGGAGTACTGTGTCCAATTTTGATCACTGATATATAAAAAGGATGTAGGGAAACTGGAAAGGATCCACAGGCAAGAGACAAAAATGATCAAAGGGATGTAAGCCATATGAGCAAAGACTGAAGGAACTGGGTATGTTTCATTGGGAAAAGAGGAGATTAAAGGGGGGGACATGATAGTGGTCTTCAAATACTTGAAAGGCTCCATAAGGAAGATGGAGAAAACTTGTTCTCTCTTGCCACAGAGAGCAGGACAAGAGGCAAAAGGTTCAAACTATAGCACAGCAGATTTAAATTAAATCTCAGGAAAAACTTCCTAACTATAAGAACTTCCCTACTGTAACTGGAACAAATTGCCTAGGGAAGTCGTGGAATCTCCTTCACTGGAGGTTTTCAAAAAGAAGCTTGATAGCCATCTGTCTTGGATGGTTTAGATGCAACAAATCCTGGGGGTTAGGCTACATGACCCTTGCAGTCCCTTCTAAAAAAAAAAAATGGAAAATTTTTGCCTGACCCACATTAGGAAGCAAAAGTCAGAGACTGGTCATCCATAGATAATGAAAGGCAGCACAAGCTAAAGGCACTACCTGAAAATCTGGGGACTGTGATGAATCAGACAGCACCAAAAGGTTTTAAAGCATTTTTGCAAACTTGACTGCTACAGATATCACCTCCACTCAACTCTGCAAGTGCTTTATCCTGGCAAAAAGCATAACTTTCAATTTATCTGAGTTGAGACACAGCCTATTCACTTTTACACAGATCTCTATCTTGCTCTTCAAGAGTAATAAGCTTGCAAACTCTGGAGTCAGTGAAAAGGAGATGTAGAGCTAAGCATCATTAGTATATTGAGGACACTGCAGCCCAAAACACTTCACAATCTCACCTAGCAATTTTTCATACATGCTGAACAGGAAGGAGGACATGATGGAACTCAGAGAGACATGTCTCCCCACAAGAGAGCCACTGAAGAGGTCAAGTAGTTGCCTAACACTTGCCACACATACTTCCATCAGTTTGAGGTTTGTAGTTGCTATGACCAAGGAGAAAGAAGTTCTATTTGACACAAGCAGAGCCACAACAGAGGACTGTAAAATTTCTCCACAATGCAACTGATTATACCTTTAGCAGGTTCTTCAATATCAGTGTTCAGTCTTCTCCCCAGCCACTTCATCCACTACATACAGTTTGTATACCATAAGACCAGCAAGGACTATAAGGATGTCTACCATAATAAAAATGAAGGACATACCCTTACTCCCCTCCAAGATATGAAGAACATGGTGAGAGACCAAAGAATCTTGAAACACTTATTAGCAATCTCCTGTCTTTCATGCCAAAGAGATATACATTCTATTGTGCAGGGGTTAGCATTAGAGTTTCTGATCTTAAATAAGCTAGAATTTGTATCACATAAACTATGTAGCACCTGGATACATGAATGGGCACAAACTGAACATATGAATGCATCCATTCTGATATAGACAATATAGCAATAGGGTTTTTTGTTTAAAAAGAGATTAATTACCCCTCCATCACCACCCCCAGCACCTCTGGAGCAAGAAATGTACAGGGGAGTCTTCCCCATGCCTAGGCACCATGCCCCACGCAGCATCATCCCCTCTCTCCACCCATGTGAGCTTCAGGACAAAAGGAACTGCTGGGAAGAGCTAACTAAAGATTCTCTTAGCAACAGAAAAGTGTCTGAAGCGGATACAGCCATACCATGGAGGAACGGAGACCTAGCCAGGGTTACCACTTCCATACCATCTAAGACCCAGAACTGTGCAGGGGACACCACCTCCCTGGGGACAACAAGGCCCATGTAACCTAACCCCTCCCTGAAGCCATGCGACTTGGGGACAAAAAAAATTGATGTAAGAAGACAGCCAGATAGCCAGCCATCAGGAGAAGAGAATAGCAGCTCAAGCAGGGACTGCTTTGGACTCTGATGATGTCATCAGTGCCCGACAGCTGTGCACATTTTTTACTCTGGACATTCTCTCCCCTCTGCTGATTGGTTGTTTGCTCCAACTCCCTCCCTCACAGTCTGTTCATTTCAGCTTCACTCCATTGCTCTTCATACTCCTCTTATATGCTTTCTGATCAGTTTACCCCTCTGCCTCCCTTTTTTCTCTATTCAGCCAATCCTTTCTCTACAAAACCCTATCTTTTTTTTATATGAGAATGAAAGAAACAAAAGCTTTGACGTAACATGACATTTGCAGACCATCACCTTGTTCACTCTGCTTTTACGTTATATCCCTTATCCCTCAACTCTTTTTTCGCTTACTTAAATTGTAAGCTCTTCAGGGTAGATAGTGACCCTTATAGTATGTTTGTGAGAAATACAGGGGGGTCCTGTTCTTGGTTGAAGTCCCAAGGCAGTACTATAATGATAATAATAATTACTGAAGGAACAGGAATGAAGAGAATTGGCAGTAAAATAAGAGAAATAAAGTCAGCCAGATAGTGCAACTATGGTGTTTTGTACTTGCATCAACTTTTGGACCAGCCTCAGGATTTTTACTCCCCAGGCATGTGAAAAATCATTTGTATTTTGAATGAAACAGCTTGGCATCACAAGGTGTGGAAAGGAGGCCAAATTTTAATTTTCTGAATGCTCTCTGACCAGGAAACTAATGAAGACACATTAATGGAGGCCTCAAAATAGCCTTGTGTTTCACCTTGCTGGCTAAAAGGAAAGTGCCAAAACAGAAAAGAACAGTAAGGGTAAAAAAAATCAGAACATGAACTTTCTGTCCCAGAATTAAAGGATACTCACAATGCTCAAATGTATAAAACTTGTATCAGGTAGAAAAAGAAAATTATTAAAATAATAAAAATAAAAACAAGAATAACCCATCCTGGTATAAATTAATACAGCAATGTTGTTCTCTTTTAAAGAGAGAATTCTATGAAAATAAATTAAGAGGGAGTTAAGGAAAACACTTGAAAAATATTGTCGTCTTTTTGTTATGGTCCAATCATATCCATGGTTGAGACCTCTGATTAAATGTAAAAAAATGTTGGGCTATGAATTTCTCTTCCTTCTTTTGTCCAAAAAAGCAAAGCTGTTCTCCACAACAGGACTATCTATTAGCTCAGTTTTGTCTAGGGATGCAATTTCGATGCACAGAGAACAATTTATTCTGTGTTGGGAGTCTATTTAGGTTAGTTGTTAATACATTATATGTATTTTTCAGTATTTATATTTATGCTCAGAAATTGTATAAGGGATGCATTTTAATCTCTAAACAAACAAACAAACAAATATTTTGGGACTAAAACATGACTGGGAATCTGCAGCCTATCACAGTCTAAATAGTATTTTATGCTCAATGCTGGATCTTCTTTAGGATTAGTAGTTTCCCCAAAGAGGATGATTTTAGTACAGTGCAGCACTAAATCTGATTCTCACAATGGCTTTAGTTCAGCTGAAAAGGTTATTCCTCAAATGGGGAGCTACAAGGGAAATGGCTGGATACATGTATTTTCATGTGTGATAGTATAAAAGGTTTCAGCTTCAGCACAAGTACACAGTACAGCATTCAAGAAAATACAGAGAATTTGTGACACATTCTGGATTATTTTTATTTTATTTTATTTATGATATCATTTCTGGATCATTTTAATAAATATGGTAATTGGGAAATATGTATTTCTCATCCAAAAACAGTAGAGACTAAGGGCCTGATATAACACTCACTGGTGAATAAGAATCCTTTTCTTCCATGGACTTCAATGGGAGGTTAGGGTCCTACATGCCATGGCAAGGAGATGTGTGTGGGAGGGAATACAAAGGGAGATATCATTGAGAGGAGAGGTGAGGGAGGGAGCTGGATAGGGCCCTAATATCTTGAAACAGATTCATTTGTATCAGACCAATCTGCTAAGTTTTCCAAAGATAAGAAGCACTTCTTAATATGAATACATTAAAATTATACAATATATTTGTTATTATTTATTTTGATATATAAGAGCAAATGGCTTTCCTTTTTATAGTTTTTAATACCATGTATATATGAACACAATTGAATAAAATATTACTTATCCAAAACACGAACACTGGGGTTTGGAATTTTTAGGAATTATACCTGCATAGGAATGAAATATCCGGCATGCCACAGATGACATTTTAATATGGTACATCACAGTTACTAGTGACATCATACAGCCCAAGTAGCATCTTAGAGCTGAAAAGCAGCTGTGTAATACTCCTTTCACTTAACTAACATGCATGCATCATTCTACAAAATGCTGCAATACTTTAATGCTCTCTTTTGGAACCTAGCCAGTTGGTGTACATAATGATAACTTGATAGCAAGTCCAGCACTGGAGCTACACAATCTTTGAACATTTTGTTTGCATTTAATATGACTTTCTATTATAATACATTGCCTGGAATAATCCAATGTGGAATAATCTTTTAGATTATCTGTTATATCCCAGGTCTTCTAGCATCAGCATAGACATAGGAATTGTTATACTGGATCAGAGCAGTGGTTTATCTAGACTAGCATCACGTCTCTGTGGCCAGTGACAGATGCTTCAGAAGAAAATGCATAATGGGCAAATATGGAATAACCTGCCCATTGAAGAAGATTTTTCCTACATTTATATTTTTTATCCTCTATAATGTAATGTGGATGCTCTTCATATGTTAGTGCTGATCAGGATGAAATCTTTGTTAAAATCATTTAAGAGAAGAACTATGTTCCTGTTCTGTGTTTGGCATCCAACACCAACATCACAATCTTGAAATTAGTCCTAGACACAGGGATGACTATTATTAGTTGAACAATTAGTACTATTGGTTTTGAAGCAGTGCAAATCTGGAATCTTCTTCAAAAGCATGAACTGTGCTGATGTCAAGAATGACTCAGCTAGATTTTCAGGACTCTGCTTATTCACAGAGCTATGGTGCACAACCATGAGAATCCATAATTTGATCTGCCCAACAATAGGATTTAGCCTGAAAGCTCTCATGCAAGAGTTCATCCTAAAAGAATCAAAAACATTTCTTAGTACGTGGATACTCAATTAACTAATACATATGTGTCTATGTATTTGTTTTAAATTATTATTTTAATTGATGGTATAACAGTCTATTTAAGAACTGCTACTTTCTATTCTTTGAGATAAATTAATATTATTAAACTCAATAGGAATTGTAATTTTGTCAGCATACTATGTTGCATGCAAACTAACTCAGTCACGTTTGGGGGCAATGTGTAAATTTGCACATTTTTAGTGAAATCTAAATGCTCTTTGTAACTTTTTTGTTTTATACTATGCTACCTTGGAAGTGACTTGACTAATGGTACCTCTAAAGGGCACAAAAATATTTTAGTTCCAACCTAAAAAATTCAATTATAATGCATATGTAAAACTGTAAAGGGCTCCCACCTATTATATTCTCTAAACTCATTTGTGCTTGATTCACTTTCATAACCAGCTGTTTTCATCAATAAATCAGTTAATCAATTAACACTGGTGCAAACTGCAAACACCATGTTATTTGGTAACCAACACATATTTGTATTCACTATTATTTGCATGAATATGGATTTTTTCTGCAAAAGATTCATATTGTTCTACAAAGTCACAGCTTATTGGCGTTGTATACTTAAAGGTGATAATATATACCTACAATTACAACTTAATATTAAGCAAAGTGAGCCCCAAGTACTGTGCCCACATTTTAAATCTACAAATGAAATAAATTAAAGCTGATGAATAAATGTGATCACATCATCAAAGCAGATCCCATAAGATACACAGAAGCATCAATATAAAAAGCCTTTCAACAAATACTGTATGTGACACTGCAAAGCCTAAAAGAAGAACTGACACAACAAACACTTCAATGGTAGAATCCTAAATCAAAAACACAAAGTACCTGTTCAGCATAAAAGGGCTGTGATGAAGAACTGACATAAAGCCTTATTCTCAGACACATAATAGCATGCACGTTCCTTCAGTCAGATGGTACATCTAAAGACCATAATGCCAAAAAATAGTTTACACAAAGGGAGCCTAACCATGTGACAAACCAAGAGACATGGCCAGAGCTATCAGTAAGTAGTTTGCTAACATCAGGATTCCTCAGGAGTGGATACACCATATCTTGTGACTGGTGGCAGTGAACAAGGAATGAAAAGAGAGACATGGTTCCAAGAACTAAAAGGGCACTGCCAACCTCTTAAAGATGTCCTGCATATGATTTTTTTTAAATGAGTTTATGGTTTTGCTACTTTTTACAAATAAGAACTAACAGTTCCTCTACTCCTCCCACAGAGAAGTCTATTTATAAGATAAAAAAACAAACAACAAAACAGGAATGTCAAGTCTGCTTTGGCTGGGACATTTCTGGATCATCAGAGGGATGTACATTGTGAACCCTCTGACATTAGTTGAGGAGATGGTGTTGTTTTAACTTGAACAAAGATATCCTATGTCAAGTGTTAATTAGTCATTTTATTGGAGTTAAATAAGTGTTAAGATAAGAAAGAAAAAAAAGCCTTGCTCTGTTTTCAGTTTCTTGAGATATAATTTCACTACTTTACAAGGCACTATACTGTCTTCCTGTAGTTCTGAAAGACATGAACTTCTAATGTAAAAAAACAAACCAGAAATACACCTTTGACATTCTGTACTTCGGGGAACACCCAGTACCCCATGTTCATCTTTATAATATAATTGTGTGGTATCTAATGCAAAGTTTGTCATGTCGGGTGTTTTCGGAAGGCCCATGATGCACTGAGCATTGTTGTTATGGTAATGGTATAGTAATCATTGTTACAGTAATATTATAGTAATGTTATAGGTTGTAATTTCATGTATATAGTTATGAGGCTTAAAATGTGTCCTCATGGCTTAAAGCAAGCCCAGGCAAAAACTCTCCAGAAGCAGAGGGGCAGTTCACACCTCATCAGGGCGTGTATGGGACAAACCCAGCCCAGCCTCACGGGAACAAAGGACACTGGCCTAAGCAACAAGAAAGGATCTGTGGGACTCTCGAATGAATCACCCCCCTTCCTTTGGTCAGGTTGGAACTGCAATGAGGTAATGCTCACCTGACTCTGAAGTGCAGGGCAGGGGGCGGGTGGGCAAAGCCAAGAGAGAAGAAAGAACATGATAAAAGGGAGACACGTTTACCATGCTCTTCCTCTTTCTTCCACCTCCATCTACAGACATCACCACCAAGCGACTGAAACACCGATCAAAGGGGAGAGCCTGGCTGAAGGGCAACTAGCCAGCCTGTGGTGAGAATCATCTAAGTTGGTAAGGGCATTGAAAGTGATAAGATCAGCTTAGAATGCGTTTTGTTTTTATTTCCTTTGACCAAATCCGACTTGTTATGCTTTGACTTATAATCACTTAAAATCTATCTTTCATAGTTAATACATTTGTTTGTTCTACCTGAAGCAGTATGTTTGGTTTGAAGCATGTCAGAGACTCCCCTTGGGATAACAAGCCTGGTAAATATAAATTTCTTTATTAAATTGATGAACTCATAAGCTTGCAGCGTCCAGCAGGCATAACTGGACGCTGCAATACAGAGGTTCCTAGGGTTGTGTCTGGGACTGGAGATATTGGCTGATATAATTCGGTTGCAAGTAGCTGGGAGCAGCTTACATGCCAGAGGCTGTGCGTGAACAGCCCAGGAGTGTGGGTTCTCACAGCAGAGCAGGGTAAGTCTGGCTCCTAGAGTCAAGGATTGGAATGACCTACCAGATCACTGGTCTAGATAACACCAGAGGGGAACGTCACAACACTTTTTTGACACACACACACACACAAAATATTCAGGACTTCTTTATACATCATAAAGAAGAAAACGGGGGGGCAGGGTGGAAGCAAGCCCATGTTCTCATTTCCAGGCCACCTTTAAGGCTTAATAAATGACTTGTTTTAAAAATGTCCTTTTCCCTTTGCAGTATTGTAGGTCCAAAATTTGCTTGTTTTTAATACCTATATTTAGATCTGGCTAGCACAATGAAAATGTATTTTTAAAAAATTTAAGACAAATATAGATACCAGTGTCTTTTGGTTCCAACTTTTTGAGAGTCAGGTGTACAAGAAACCCTTAAAAATATATGTATAGCCACTATTGGTTTATCAATCCAGAAGGCAGTGTAATGCTGTATCTTAGGGAGTCAGGGCCATAGGAATTATCTCTGTTCTGGGGTCACTGTGCTGGTGCGCAGACCCTGAGGGTGGGAGTTGCTTATTACCCCTTGACACCAAACCATCTGGCCAACAAAGGAGCGGTGTTCATAGAATATCAGGGTTGGAAGGGACCTCAGCAGGTCATGTAGTTCAACTTCCTGTCCAAAGCAGGACCAAGCCCCAGATAGATTTTTGCCCCAGATCCCTAAATGGCCCCCTCAAGGATTGAACTCACAGCCCTGGATTTAGCGGGCCAATGCTCAAACCCCTGAGCTATCCCTCTCCCCCTACACTGTTGATAGGCTATAGAAGATGCCTTCATACCTCAAGGACGATTAGCACGCTACAAAGCTCACCAGCTATTAAGGTGAGTAAGAGGAGATAATAGAGACTTCTTTAGAACGTCTATGGGTAGGGCCCTATCAAATTCATAGCCATCAAAAACGCATCACGGACTGTGAAATCTGGTCTCCCACCATGAAATCTGGTCTTTTGTGTGCTCTTACATGTGATACTAGCATTTCTCAAATAGGGGGTCCTGATCCAAAAGGCAGTTGCAGGGGGGTCACAAGGTTATTTTAGGGGGGTCATGGTATTGTCACTCTTACTTCTGTGCTGCCTTCAGCGCTGGGCAGCCAGAGAGCAGCGGCTGTTGGCCAGGTGCCCAGCTTTGAAGGCAGCCCCCTGCCAGCAGCAGCACAGAAGTAAGGGTGGCAATGCCATACCGTGCCACCCTTACTTCTGCGCTGCTGCCTTTAGAGCTAGGTGGCCAGAGAGTGGCAGCTGCTGACTGAGCCCCAGCTCTGCAGGCAGCAGCGCAGAAGTAAGGGTGGCATGGTATGGCATTGCCACCCTCACTTCTGTGCTGCTGCTGGCAGGGCACTGCCTTCAGAGCTGGGATCCTGGCCAGCAGCCGCCGCTCTCTAGCTACCCAGCTCTGAAGGCAGTGCCATCGCAAGCAACAGTGCAGAAGTAAGGGTAGCAGTATCACAACCCCCCTACAATAACCCTGTGACCCCCCACAATTCCTTTTTGGGTCAGGACCCTTACAACTACAACACCCTGACATTGCAGATTTAAATAATTGAAATCATGAAATTTATGATTTTTAAAACCCTAAGAACATGAAATTGACCAAAATGGACTGTGAATTTGGTAGGGCCCTACCTATGGGTAAAGATCACCACTTTACAGATTGGTTGTAAATAATAGGAAAGCCAGAAGAATATTGATGATCAGACTTACAAGTGACAAACAATTTTAAACAAAATTTACCCTTTGACCTGCTGACATTGGCAGTTTCTTCCATGCTTATTTAAATTTTATAGAACAATTTTCTTACTCCATAAAAATTAAACAGTCTAAAATACAAAATATTGGAAAGTTTTAACATATTTATAACAATATTTTATAATGGGATATTGTATGCCTTGGACAGAAGTGTCTTTTCTTGAGATTTGTGGAGAGAGGGAGCCACTCCAGAGGTGTGTGTGTGTATAAATTCTTATAACTGCTAAGCATAATACCACCTGAAAAAGAGCTCTATGTAAACTCAAAATCTTGTCTCTCTCACCAACAGAAGTTGGTCCAATAAAAGATATTACCTGATCCATCCTGTATCTAAGCATAATACCACATCATCTGTGAAAGGAATAAAGAGTATTTGACAGCAATAGTGTTCAAGTTGTCCAAAGTTCTCTATTTGGACCTTATTCAGTTAACCCTACTGATGAAAACTTTTAGGCATACTAAACCTAGAAATTAAATGCTATAAACTCTGGTTCTTCTGCTAGCTGGACTCCTTTGATTCAATGCTTTTACAGGAGATTTTCCAAATAACTTTTAGGAAAACAGAACAAGAAGCTAGGACCATCTCCTAACTGTCACTTAATTTAACCTAATTTTTTGGACAGCATAACACTAGAGTTGCATATTATGATGCTGACAGTTTTTGGTGGTGGAGGAGGGTAAGGGGAATTAATTGCAAAAGGGCACTTGGGTAACCTGCCTGATATATACTGCAAATCCTTGTATGTATCCTGTTTATCTTCAAAGTTATCTATTTATGTCAGACAAGAGAACATATGAGCACAGTAGCTGTTACTATAGCAATGAAACTCAAATGATTTTAAGACAGAACAAAAATTCACCATTGAAAGCGATTCAGATCTCTAGTTAGGTGATTTAGAAGACAAAACAGCCTCACAATTTCAGGATCTGGCTTAAAGTTTATGCTTCCTGAAGAAATGAAACTGGTGATTCCTGCTTGTTCCATAATGCATAGTAAATACCACACAGCCATCACATATAATTCAGTATAATCTAGCATATTTGAAATTTCAGCTAAAAAGTAGTGCAGAAATTGTCAATTACACCTAATCACATCAGTTCAAGGAAAGGGCATTCCCTTTTGTGAGGATTTTGTTAAAAAAGGGAGGGGGTGGGGGTAGAGAATAACTTATTGTGGTGGAATGTTCAATACTTTGATTGTGGTTAAAAAACAGGATTTCAGTGTTTAATGCTGTAAGTCCCTTAACCTTCTCAACAAAAGATTTAACTAATATTTAAAAGATCAGATGAATCAATATGAGTAAAGAGGAGTGTTTTTTTTTATAAGGGTTACAGCTTACTAGTGACTGAACTGAAACCACAATTCTCACTCATAAGGTAGTTTTCAAAAAGACCCTCCAAATTCTTTAATCTTCCTAACCCCTTAATGTCTTGTATTTATTATTTAATTGTCTTATATGCAGCTGCTGCTATATGGATACATTGCTTGTAACAGATACATTTAAAACACAATTTTTAAAACAATATATATTTAGAGATCAGAGTTCCTGAATTAATCTTTTTCCTCCCTTATTCGTGTAAATGTAAGCCAAATATAAAAACATTTTAACACTAACACAGACTGTCCATGCAGACAATGAACAAAGCACTTAAAGAGTTAACGATGAGAGATTGGCTTCATTTACCTGCTAGGGTGCCAGGTCTCTGTAGGGTAGCAGTGGCATATAGTTCCTGGGAATGCTTGCTGTACTGATCTGATGTGTGGACCAGCCGTTTGGTAGGAGACAGAGTAGCATAAGTGCCAATGGTGGAGCTTAGCTGATGTATAGGAGAGGAGGAAATATTAGACTGGATGGTGGGTGGAGACGTCACACGAATTGGGGAAGGAGAAAGTCCTGCTGAAGACACAACAATATTGATTGGTGAGCTGGTGCTGTAAGACTTGGCTAGCCGGCTTGGAGACTGCTTGGGAGAAGAGACCCGCTGCGTGGTGCTGTATCCAGCGCTCTCCGATGCTGAACCCACCCGCTGGAGCTTGGTTGGAGAGCCCACCTGCTGCATGGACAGCGGGGAGCTCACTCTCTGGGCTGGCAGAGTGGAGCTGGAGTAATAAAGTGTTGAAGAATGCTGGGAATCAGGCAAATGGAACGCGCTCCCATGGCTTGGCACAAAGGACTCTCTTGACTGAGAAGGTTCGGATCCAGCTAAATGAGCTGTTCGACTAGTTGTGCCCTGTACCGAGGAAAGAAAACAGAACCGTCAGAAAGAGAGAGACAGAAAAGAAAAACAGGACAGGAGTTCAATACATTTTAAAACCAGCCTTGCAAAATTTAACCCCTCTTCTATAGAGAATCCAGTGCTACAGAAAAAAACCAAACCAAACCAAACAAAAACCCTTTTATGACCTTAATAAGGTTTGAAACAAATGCCTTTAGGATTAACAGACTAATCTGCTAAAACATTTTTGTCCTTTAAGAGAAAATATTTCACAATTCAAGTCCAAAACATTAAAAAGTCCCCTTTACCATTCAAGTTGATATCTGGTTTAATGCATATTTTATTTTTATACAATTGTTGGATATTGTTATTAAACAGTTTCTTGTCCTGAAACACAATGAAATATTTACAGTTCATCCACCAAAACATTTAGTCTGGAGATTTTTTTTAAACAGCACCATTTCAAACTTTTATTTTGTTTATACTCCCCATGTTAGCTCACTAAAAAAAGCACAGGCGTTCAAGAACCATTTTAGCTGACAAACTTTCTTCACTGAAAAGCAATTAACATCCTTGTTATAAGAGGAGACTAGCCAGAATAATACACTCCTCAGAATTTGCTGCTGCTGCTGCCACCACACAGACTGAGTTCTGCCATTTGAAATAAATAAATACATTTTAAAAAGAGATGTAGACTTTCAAATCAGACTCTTGCAGTTGTAAAGGAATTATGCTTTCCAGTACAGAGAAATGCTGCAATTGAAACCGAAGATATGAAAAAAGCAGAACAAAAATGTCACCCTTCCTAGCGTGTGAAAACCCAGCTCCACATCTCTTTCCTTCTCTTCTCTCTCTCAGTGCCTCTGTGTGTGTGTCTTTTCTCTCTCTCTCCCTTTAAGAGCCCCCTGCAGCTGTGTCTTCAGAGAGAAAGGCAGTTGCTTCTTATTTATTTACAAGGCACAAAAGAAAAGGAGGGCAGGGGTGGAGCTGTAGAGGGGGTGGGTACTTTCCCTGAATCCCATCCAGAGAGAAATTTGCATTCGAATGAAAACAGTACATTGTCAGCCACTTCTGCACAGGAGGTCTTAGATCTTCCTAGCAGCATGTAGTGCAGCACAAAGTTTTCCTTAAGTCTTGTAATTTAGACACAGAGAGAGAATACTCAGCAGATGCTACCTGTTAAAAATTTCAATTATGTGCCTGAGCCCCTTCTGGAACAGCAAAGAATAGAATGTACACTCTTATCTCCATACATAGACAGCATTCCAATTTTTATCAGGGATCTTAGGCTCAAGAGATCATCTGTGGCTGTTAATCTGGTAACATTAAAATCCTCTAATAACAGCACCCTGGAGTGAGAGATAGCTGAGCATTCTGTTGCAAGACACTCTCTTGTTTCAAATACATTCTCTCCTCCGTCTCCCCCCCCCCCATCATGCAGAGGATTACTTGAAACCTTCAACAGTGCTCCAAATCCTGGAAGTTGATAGTGCAATTTGAAACATTCCAATCAATGCTTTTTGGATTTTTTTCAATTCAGTCAAAAATGTATTTAGCAAAGAGACAGCTTTTTTAAAAAAAATACTGCAAATACTTTTATTTTAATATGTGAAACAATCCTAAATTCTCTAACAATGAACTTCAAAAAATTGTATTGCTTTGTATATGTATTACTTTTATTAGTACACTGGGAGGGAGGGTGTTGTTTGTTTGTTCGTTTGTTTTTTTAAATAATGTCCTGTATGCAAGCAAGTGAAACAAAAAAGGAGCCAATTTATCCCTGGTATACAACTCTATTTATTTTCACTCAATTAATTTCAGTGAGTTACCTCCTGGATGAATTTGGCCCATTGTATGAGGAAAGAAATAAAGGATGATCAGTACAAGTTGGTGTAAGTTTGCATTGTCTGTGAGCTCCCCTCCAGCAAAATTTTACAGTTATTTTTACTTCTCTTGTATAGCTGGGGTTCCTCCCCTGATTATGTGTGCTTTATTTAGTGTTGGGAAGAATATTCTAATATATTTTTATCTAGGTATTGGTAATAAGAGGGTATAAGCAATATTATCACACAAATCATGTGTTTCAAAGGACTTTTCAGCTTTGTACTTCAGAAAGGTAGTAGGCATAGTAGTTAATAGTACAGTTGCTAAGGTGCCCAGAGCCCAGAACATGGAGTCCTTTCACAAGAGAATTGACAAAATCAAAGTCTCATGGATTTCAGATTATCAGAAAATTGCTTCACTTACTAAAAATGCAAGATCTGGACTTGTAAAAACTACTGAAACCACAGGAAAAATGCTGCAGTCAATTCACCATACAAAGCCCAAGAAGTCAATGGACAGCAGGGATAATAACTACAGGTCCCTTGTTTTTCAATTATCTTGAAATTATAAAATCCCACTGACTGACATCAGTTAGAAGACCACAACATTAAACATAAATCCACAAATATGTTTATTATTCTGGTTAAACAGCCAATCCATTATAACACTACTAAGAAAAATCAGAAATATATGGCCTTATTTATTATATCAAATATTTTTAAAAGCTAGTTTTATCCTGCACTATACTCCATCTCTGCTTAAAGAGATAAGAAAGTCCAAACTGCAGCTGAATTTGCAATGTTGTATTTGGCAAAAGTATAGTTTTCATGTTTCCACACCACTAGAAGTTTCCAATCAATACCAGGTCCTCGATGTGTAAACTGTGGAAGATACCTTTAAAAATCCAGCAGGTTCAAGGGAACCAAGAAATGTATGGGACACAACTGTGGATGGCAGCTTGACCCAATCTGTATGAAAATTTAGCTTGCCCACAAAGAGTTCTCCAACAGTCCAAGGAAGACAAATTCAAGACTTTACTCTAAGATTGGTTAGGTCTCTGAAGTCTACTGGCAAGGATCCAGTGGTAGGTGTGACATCCTGTATACCATGTGACACCGTGGACCTAAGTGTCTTTTATATGGTTATGATATATTTTGTGCAAAGTATACCTTGTGAGGTATCATTTGAAAACTCATAATCTACTGAACATCATTGTCCTGATAAAATGTGTGCATCAACATTGTCTCTGGAGCTATGAGAGTTTACTATATGTTTGTTACTGAAATATGTTGTAATTCTGGGGAATGCCCATAGACTAGCTCCTCAGGGACAACAAAGAACTGACCACAGGTGTTAAAAAAATATTAACTGCTGAAGCAACCATTCATCAGCAGAGGAGACTGTAAACAAAGATATTTACAGTTCACCTGAAAGACGTTTAGAATCTCATGTACACAGAGAACTGTTTTGTCTACACCCCAGTGGGGGATAATCCTCAAAGATGGTAAAAAGGTATGAGAATGGAGAACTCACTACACACAGATTACCTCTCCTCCACCCATCTCTACTCATGGCAGCAAGATCGATTCAAAGACTAAAGGAAGCATAATTGAAATGGGGAGAATGGTCCTGGCCCGGAGGTTTTCCAGCCAGTACAGACTGCTGAAAGCTTTTGGGTGAGAGAAAGCTTTTTGCTTTTAAACCTATTCGCCTTGGTAAAGTCTAGAAATTAGCTTGTCTGTTTATCTGTTTATTTCTTTTATAACCAACTCTGACTTTTATGCCTTATCACTTGTAAATCACTTTAAATCCATCTTTCTCTAGTTAATAAACTTGTTTTATTGTTTTATCTGGATTCAGTGTGTATATGGATTGAAGTGCAAGGGGAACTTCTCTTGAGACAGCAAAGCTGGTCCATACAATGATTCCCAATGTTGGAATGACAGACTATCTATGAGCTTGCACTGTTCAGCAGTGTGCTGGACAGTGCAATACACACATTTCTGGGGTGCAAGGCTGGGGCTGGAGATATATGGGTGTCACTCTGCATCTCTTCATGGATGGCTGGGAGACCATTCATGTAAAAATCTGGGAGTGATTTTACTTGCTAGTGGCTGTGCATGGGCAGGCTAGCAATGGCTGTTCTGACAGGAAAGCAGTGTAAAAGGCAGCCCAGGCTCGAGAGTTAGGGAACTCAGCAGTTCAACAGTCCAGGTTGCACAGTAGGAAAAAAGAAGTGGGACCACAAAGCACTGAGGTTGGGGTGGAGATTAAAGATAATCTAGGTACAGTCCAACACCTAAATGAATACTTTGCCTCAGGTTTTAATAGGGGTAATGAGGAGCTCAGGGGCAGTGGCAGGGCAGCTAATGGAGGCTAAACGACGATAAGTAAGTAAAAATGACCACATCCAAGGTGGAAACAAAATTCAAACGGTTTAATGCGACCAACTCGGGGAGCCTGGATAATCTCCATCCAAGAATATTAAAGGAACTGGCACATGAAATTGCAAGCCCCATAGCAAGAATTTTTAATGAATCCACAAATTTGGGGGTTTTACCCTATAATTGGAGAATTAGAAAGAGAGAAACTATATTTAAGAAAGGAACAAAAAAGTGATCTGGGAAACTACAGGCCCATTCATTCGACCTCAATTGTATGCAAGGTCGTGGAACAAATTTTGAAAGAGAGAATAGTTAAGGACATAGAGATAAATTGGCATAAAATACCATATGGTTTTACAAAGGGTAGATCGTGCGAGACCAACCTGATCTCTTTCTTTGAGAAGATAAGTGATTTTCTAGACAAAGACATTGCAGTACCTCTAATCTACCTGGATTTCAGTAGCACATTTAATACAGTTCCACATCGGAAATTATAGTTAAATTGGAGAGGAGGAAGGTTTATACAAGAATCAAAAGGTGGGTAAGGGACTTATTTAAAGGGGAGAGTATAATGGCTCATGCTGAATTGTCAGACTAGAAAGAGGTTACTGATGGAGTTCCTCAAGGATCAGTCTTCAGACCAATCTTTAACATTTGAATTAATGATCTTGGCATGTAAAGTGGTAGTGTGCTAATAAAATTTGTGGATGACACAAAGTTGGGAGGTATTGCCAGCATGAAGAAGGATGGAAATATCCTACAAGATTTGGACAATCTTAAAGACTGGAGTAATAGAAATGGGATGAAATCTACTAGTGCAAGGTCTTGCACATAGGAACCAACAACAAGAATTACAAGCTGGGGACATATCAGTTGGAAGAGACAGAGGATGAGAAAGACCTGTGTGTATTGGTTGATCACAGGAAGAATATGAGCCACCAATGTGATGCACCTGTGAAAAAGGCTAATGCCACCTTAGAATGCATTAGGTGAGTTATTTCCAGTAGAGACAGGGAAGTGTTATTATTACCATTATACAAGGCACTGGTAAGATCTCAGCTGGAATATTGTGTGCAGTTCTGGTTTTCCGTTTTAAAGAAATATGAATTCAATCTGGAATAGGTGCAGAAAAGAGCTACTAGGATGAGAAGGGACAAGTCACTGACACAGAACAATCCGGATTGCTTGGTTAACTTAGCACAAGCAAACAATATGTGTTTTAATACAACCAAATTTAAATGTATACGTCTAGGAACAAAGAATGTGGGACATATGTACAGGAAGGCAGACTTCTATCCTGAGAAGCTATGATTTTAAAATGACAGGGGGGTTGTGGTGGGTAATCAGCTGAACATGAGCAGCCAGTGTGATGCTCAAAAAGAACAGGAGTACTTGTGGCACCTTAGAGACTAACAAATTTATTAGAGCATAAGCTTTCGTGGGCTACAACCCACTTCTTCGGATGCATATAGAGTGAAACATTGAGGAGATATATATACACACATACAGAGAGCATGAACAGGTGGGAGTTGTCTTACCAACTCTGAGAGGCCAATTAAGTAAGAGAAAAAAAACTTTTGAAGTGATAATCAAGATAGCCCAGTACAGACAGTTTGATAAGAAGCAAGTGTGAGAGTACTTACAAGGGGAGATAGATTCAATGTTTGTAATGGCTCAGCCATTCCCAATCCCTATTTAACCCTGAGTTGATTGTGTCTAGTTTGCATATCAATTCCAGCTCAGCAGTCTCTCGTTGGAGTCTGTAATGCACAGTGTGATGCTGTGGTCAAAAGGGCTAATGCGATCCTCGGGTGCATAAACAGGGGAATCTCAAGTAGGAGCAGAGACGTTATTTTACCTCTGATTTGGCACTGGTGTGACCACTGCTGGAATATCATTTCCAGTTCTGGTCCCTACAATTCAAGGAGGATGTAGATAAACTGGAGAGGGCTCAGAGAAGAGCCATGAGAAAGATTAAAGGATTAGAAATCATGCCGTATATTTAGCTCAACTAAGAGAAGGTTAAGTATCTACATGGAGAACAAATATTTAATAATAGGCTTTCAATCTAGAAGATAACATGATCCAATGGCTGTAAGTTGAAACTAGACGAATACAAACTGGAATTTGATAGGAAGCTAGGAGGTTGTTGAATCCTCTTGCTCTTGTCTGCCTATGGGCACAGTAGGAAAAAATAATTCAGAGGGCCTACCTTCTGCTTGCACAAAACAGGTTACTTAATACCCAAGAATCAGATTTCTAAACAAATGCCTGTTTGTGTGTCCATGAAACTGTAGCTCATTGTATACAGTTTATTGTTGATGTCTTCCTACCCTTATTTTATATTTTTCACTCTTAGTAATAGACTCTGTGAGAACATTAATAGAGCTGTGAAAAACAAAACTTTCTGTTCCATGTTTAGACAGGTGAGAGAGAAAGGTAGGTGTTGATATTGGCCAACAGAGCTTTGTATCCACATGGAAATTCCTGGGTATTGATTTGGACTCAATGGTTCAAATACTCTAAGTGTTGCGTGTCTGTCACACAGCTAAAAACCTGCGCTGTTGAAAATCTTGTGTGCACAAGGCTTATTCTGGTCAGACAGCTCTAGATGAATAATAACTACAACAAAGAAACATTAAGTTGACCCAAAACTACTTGCTAATAAAACGACTTGTGGGTAATTTAGCAAAGGGAAGACATAAAAGATAGCGGATGACAAAACTGTACTGGAACAAACTGACCAACAGGAATACATTTGTCTGTCCACATCTATCTATCTATCTATCTGTGCAGAGTTACAAATCTAGCTCATTAGGCAAACAACAGATCATTTGGGATCTCGGTGAAAAGATTTGAGGAATAAAGCTCAGAGAAACCACACTTCACCAAAAAAACTAAAGCCACTTCAAACTATTGTTATCTTGATCACCAAAAAAGAAAAAAAAGAAAGAAAAGAAAAGAAAATTAAAAAGTTATCAGATTTGTCTTTGATATATGGCTGCTATGGTGAGCCCTGCATATATATATTTCATATAAAATTCTAATCTACACAGTGTAAGCACTAAGAAGTAAAACCCTTGAAGGTAACTAGGGGCTGGTCCACACTAACCCCCCAGTTCGAACTAAGATACGCAACTTCAGCTACGTGAATAACGTAGCTGAAGTCGAAGTATCTTAGTTCGAACTACAAGGTACTTACCGCGGGTCCACACGCGGCAGGCAGGCTCCCTGGTTGACTCTGCGTACTCCTCTCGCGGAGCAGGAGTACCGGTGTCGACGGCGAGCACTTCCGGGATCGATTTATCGCATCTAGACAAGACTCGATAAATCGATCCCAGAAGATCGATTGCTTACCGCCGAACCCGGAGGTAAGTATAGACGTACCCTAGGTAGCTAGTTCAGCCTCACAATGACTTTTGGTCATTTGGCTCCTTGGGGATGAAATGAAGGTGTGATTTCTAATGTCATATAGAAGGTGTACAGTTAACATTCCCGTTATCAAACATCCACAATAAACTATATTATGCCTAATGTATTAATATGGGTACTATCTGTAAGCAATGTCAAGACAGATATGTTAAAAGTATATGTTTAAAAATACCAGTGGTTTGTACTACACATAAATGCTTCTTGTTACATATATTGTTATTTAACATAGTAAATATTTCAGTTGTGCCTGGGGTAAGGAGTATCAAAGAAAGCCGTTGTAAAACACAAAGATATCCAGAGTTCCATGTGAGGAGCAAAAAATTAAGGACAAACCTAGCGCCTATTTCAGTCAGCAGTAAAACCTGCCATTGACTTTAACAGAGCAGGATTGGGCTGTAAAATTGATTAACAGAAATCATATGTTTGAGGATTCCCTAGACACGAAAGTACAAAGAAGAGGCCAGTAGAACTTATTGCATAAAGTTGCGTAGGCCAGAGGCGGGCATTTTCCTCACTTACTTCATGCTGCGTTCAGCCTTTGAAGATACCACAATTTATTTGGTCACACAAAATTACACATCCAAAACTTATACTAGTTTGACAAATGGACTTGACTTCCATGTTTTGATTATCTCACCCAGTGTGTGCTGTATTTATTCAAAATTCTAATTTAAAAATATAGTTTTAATTGTAAACTCAACATGGGAAGAAACCCAAAAATGTCTCTTTGTAAGAAAGAACAAACATTATTGCAATCACTTTAATTCAAAAACATAATGTATTCCTTTGAAACTGAATAGTAATTTTATTTTAAGTGTAGCACTAAAGAAACCAGTGCACACCAGGTTTAAATAATTCAGTACATTTATTTATTCCACAAAACAAATCACCCCCAGCTTTTTTAAAGTTCCAACTGAGTCATGCGTATCTTCTTCTGCTTGTTTTTCCACTAAAACTGTGTCAACGCTACAAAATCCACAAAGAGATGTGATCTGCAGAGTGGATACTTGGTCAAAATGGGGCACTGTATGCTTGGACATACATTCTACCCAGGCCACTTTCTAGAAGCATTTTAGAACTTTGTGAGTCTGCAGAATTAGAATTCTGTGTATATGTGAGGCAATAAATGTGGCTGTACTATGCTTGTCTTTTCTCGGGGCTGGGAAGAGAGAGGAGACTCCCATGTGTTCAGTTTTCTAGAGCAACTCGTGCTACATTTTTATACTTCCCAAAGTAGTTTAGTTTTTAGTTAAATTTCTGTCCAATTATTCTTATCCTGGCATGCAAAGATCCTGAGTCTATCCTTCTCCCATATCCTGAGCACAGGCTTTAGAGAAGCAAATGAAGGTACAGTGGCAGTAGCTGGTTTGGGGATCCAAAATACTAGCAGAAGGCAGTTTTACTTTCTATTTTCCATTAATAAAAACTATTCTTGTGAATTGCTCTGTTTCCTTTCATGGTCAATACTTCTCATGCCCATATTTGAAATTCAACTTCAAATACACCATCTGCTAAAGCCTGCCAGAGGCATTGTGAAGTCACTATTTTGTATGTTGTTTGGATAGAATAACATGCACCTAAGCACCTGAATCATAGAATCATAGAATATCAGGGTTGGAAAGGACCTCAGGAGGTCATCTAGTCCAACCCCCTGCTCAAAGCAGGACCAATTCCCAACTAAATCATCCCAGCCAGGGCTTTGTCAAGCCGGGCCTTAAAAACCTCCAAAGAAGGAGATTCCACCACCTCCCTAGGTAACGCATTCCAGTGCTTCACCACCCTCCTAGTGAAAAAGTTTTTCCTAATATCCAACCTAGACCTCCCCCACTGCAACTTGAGACCATTGCTCCTTGTTCTGTCATCTGCCACCACTGAGAACAGCCGAGCTCCATCCTCTTTGGAACCCCCCCTCAGGTAGTTGAAAGCAGCTATCAAATCCCCCCTCATTCTTCTCTTCTGGAGACTAAACAATCCCAGTTCCCTCAGCCTCTCCTCATAAGTCATGTGCTCCAGACCCCTAATCATTTTTGTTGCCCTCCGCTGGACTCTTTCCAATTTTTCCACATCCTTCTTGTAGTGTGGGGCCCAAAACTGGACACAGTACTCCAGATGAGGCCTCACCAATGTTGAATAAAGGGGAACGATCACGTTCCTCGATCTGCTGGCAATGCCCCTACTTATACAGCCCAAAATGCCGTTAGCCTTCTTGGCAACAAGAACACACTGTTGACTCATATCCAGCTTCTCGTCCACTGTGACCCCTAGGTCCTTTTCTGCAGAACTGCTACCCAGCCATTCGGTCCCTAGTCTGTAGCAGTGCATGGGATTCTTCCGTCCTAAGTGCAGGACTCTGCA
Source organism: Terrapene triunguis (assembly GCF_002925995.2). NCBI lineage: Eukaryota > Metazoa > Chordata > Testudines > Emydidae > Terrapene > Terrapene triunguis. The sequence continues at coordinate 6,754,205 of NW_020664931.1, forward strand.
CTTGTCCTTGTTGAACCTCATCAGGTTTTTTTTGGCCCAATCCTCTAATTTGTTTAAGTCCCTCTGTATCCGATCCCTACCCTCTAGTGTATCTACCATGCCTCCCAGTTTAGTGTCATCTGCAAAGTTGCTGAGAGTGCAGTCCACGCCATCCTCCAGATCATTAATAAAGATATTAAACAAAACCGGCCCTAGGACCGACCCTTGGGGCACTCCGCTTGAAACCGGCTGCCAACTAGACATGGAGCCATTGATCACTACCCGTTGAGCCCGACGACCTAGCCAGCTTTCTATCCACCTTACAGTCCATTCATCCAGCCCATACTTCTTTAACTTGCCGGGAAGAATTCTGTGGGAGACCGTATCAAAAGCTTTGCTAAAGTCAAGCAATAACACATCCACTGCTTTCCCCTCATCCACAGAGCCAGTTATCTCATCATAGAAGGCAATTAGGTTAGTCAGGTATGACTTACCCTTGGTGAATCCATGCTGACTGTTCCTGATCACTTTCCTCTCCTCTAAGTGTTTCATAATGGATTCCTTGAGGACCTGCTCCATGATTTTTCCAGGGACTGAGGTGAGGCTGACTGGCCTGTAGTTCCCTGGATCCACATGATCCACGTAAGGCAGTTAAAAAAGCCAGAGTAGATCTTTGACTGTACTAGCAAAAGGCATTCTGGTTTTAGAGTTTGCTTTCACTATAAACAGGACTAGTACCATGTCACAGGTTCTGCTGAATGACAAAAAATCAAGGCTCTGTCATGGAGGATAGAGGGAGAAAGTCACAAAATTCCTGGTAAAATGCCAATACTGCTGGGTCACAATAATTTTAAAAATAAAAGTCCTTTATTTTGTAATTCTAATTGATTTAAAGGTTTAAAATGTATATTCCAGTGCCTGCTGGTTCGCTCCCAAAGCATTTAGCAGCACAGGAAAGTGTGCAAGGGAGAACTCCCGCTGCTGCCTCAGCCTCTGCAAAGGCAGCAGCATCCATAAGTGCTGGAAACATCCTCAGCCAGCAATGTACACGCTATGTCTTTCCTTAAGACAATCAAAACTATCACAGAATCTGTGACTAACCACTAATCCAAACCATGAGCACTCCAGCTCCCCTTTATCTGCTATGCTTTTCAGGTTTTAAGTTGGTAGCTCTCTAGGTTATAAGTAAAACTGGTCACAATCCCGTCTTCCAAACTGAGTATTCACTATTTACCTACTTGTATGAAAAGCTCCCATACCAAAAGTCATTTGTATTGTTTGTAATAAAAAGCCATGACAACCATGAACTCTGTGACAAAAATGAACCCCTAATTAAAAATATAGGGCATAGTAGGATTTGAACACAATATAATTTGGGGAATTATAGGGAAACTGGAATAACCCCAAACAATTGGAATGCTATAATTGAATACTCCAGTTTGACAAAAAATTAGATTTCATTGTGCAACACTTTTACAGAAAAATCTCAAACTAATTTATTTAATTAATTTTCAAAAATTATCCCCACTCCTACTGCTATAGCTGACTTTGGAACTATTTAAATACTTTCCCACACACTTAGGTATCACACTTGTTTAGGGACAGTTATATTCCTTGCACAGAGATACCAGAAGCAATTCATATGAACAATTCCTTCTCCTGTGGATGATCTAGACAATCCAATTGTGATGGCAAAATGGGGTCCAAGTAGGAATTCCTCTGACTCCCTTTAATCAATGACTGCAGCTGGCTCCATATTTACAACTTTCCAATACATAATAACCAAAAAAATCCACTATGGTAACATTTAACTTTACAGAACTACACAAAAATGAGCATGCTTGTTAGATGGAAATTAAAAAGAACTGTCACAAGGGTTAAATGCCTGCAAACAGCATGGAGACTATTTAAAAACACCATAAGAGAGGTTCAGACTAAATGTACACCCCAAATCAGAAAACACAATAAGAGGACTAAAAGAATGTCACAATGGCTAAAGAGCAGAGTAATGGAGCCGGTCAGAAGCAAAAAAGCACCCTTTAAAATTTGGAAATCAAAACCGAGTGAGGATAACAGGAAGGAGCACACATGCTGGCAGGTTAAGTGTAAAAGTATAACAAGGAAGGTTGAGAAAGAATTTGAGAAGCAACTTGTGAAAAACACAAAAACTAATGGTAAGAATTTTTTAAAGTAAATCAGAAGCAGGAAGCCTGCCAAACCGGCAGTGGGGCAACTAGATGACAAAGTTATTAAAGGAGCACTCAAGGAAGATAAGCCCATTGCAGAGAAGTTAAATGAATTCTTTGCATCAATTTTCATTGCAGTGGATGTGGGAAAGGTACCCACTCCAGAGCTATTCTTTTTCGTTGATGCATCTGAACTACTGTCCCACGTTGATGTGTCAATAGAAGAGATTTTTATGAACAAATTGATAAATTAAACAGTAATAAGTCACCAGGACCAGATGGTGTTCACCCAAGAGTTCTGAAGGAATTCAAATAGGAAATTGCAGAACTACTAACTGTGGTATCTAATTTATTGCTGAAACAAACCTCAGTACCAGATGATGGGAGGGTAGCTAACATAATGCCGATTTTTAAAAAGGGCGTTGGAGGGGATCCTGGCTATTACAGGCCAGTAAGCCTAATTTTAGTACCAAGCAAATTGGTTTAAACTACAGTAGAGAGCAGAATGATCAGACACATATAAGGAAAGGGAAGTCATGCCTCACCAATCTATTAGAATTTTTGGAGCGTGTTAACCAGAATGTGTATAAGGATGTTCCAGTGATATGGTTGTGATCGAAAGGACCCCAGCATTCATACCCTACATGCTATTTTAATGATCTTTGTACAAAATATTCCTTGTGAGGTATCATTTGAAAACTAATAACTTGCCGGTCAATAATATCCTGGTGAAATGTATGTAGCAACATTATATATAAAGTCATGTAATCCCCCTGTGTTATGTTATTGGCACATGTTCAAAACTACACAGCCCTGCCTAGGTAAAAGTTGTTAAACAGATCTATCTTAAACAGAGGAATATATGTTTGCCTCAATTGACATATAAGTAGAAAACAAAGTCCTTGAGACAGCAGGGGGAGAAAATGGCAGGAGACAGAACAAATTTGCATTTCAACAAACACAGGTTGGCAGAAAGAGCATGGGGCCTCCTTTACCCCCAGACTCGATGTTGCCTCCTTTAGTGTTTGAATAAACTTTCCTTTGAGGTGTAATCTTCAGAAGAATCCACTTGAAGAATTCACTGGACTGTAAAGGAGAGGGGCAGAAAACCCCAACTTCTCTCTTTCACCTAAGAACGCAAAGGCACCAGCACCTTTGGGCCTCTGGGTGAGATCCTGACTGAGGAAAGGATCAGTCACCATCATGCTGGAAGACTGTGGGTGGGAAAGGCCATCTCGAACAAAGCCTCGAAACAAAATTTGCTAGATTCAGTTTCAAACATTTAGATGTGTGTTTTCACTTTTATTTGCTTGTAACCATTTCTAACTGTATTTCTTATACTTGAATTCACTTAAAATCCTATCTTCTTTTATTAATAAACTTATTTTATTTTTTAATCTCAACCAGTCCAGTCTGTCTTTAAACTGAACTACTTGGTAACTCCAGATAAAGTAGCAAACAGTTTAATATTGACTCCTTACAGGGGCAACAAACCTTTAATATCTGAACTATCCAGGAGAGAGATGGACAACACAGAACATGCATTTTTTCTGAAAATGCAAGACTGGGAACGTGTTAGGGTCACCCTGCAATTAGCAACCAAGACTAGGGGAAGCCAGAGTGTGACTGCTGTGTCGCTGCCAGGCTATTGGGATCAGAGTTGCTGGACCAGGGCTGCAGCTATACATAGACACTCAAGGTGCGATCTGCATGCTGGTAGCCTGTTTGTGAGCAGCCCAGGTTGGGAGGTACAACAGCAAAGCATTGTGAGGAACCCAGGGTTAGGGGCAGGCAGTGACACAACTCCTCACTGGCCTGCATTTGCACCCCTGAATGTGACAATGGTGTATTTGGATGTTCAGAAAGCCTTTGACAAGGTTCCTCTCAAAGGGTCTTAAGCAAAGTAAGCTGACATAGGATAAAATATCATATATCAGTAACTGGTTAAAAGATAGGAAACAGGGTAGGAATTAATGGTCAGTTTGCACAATGGAGAGAGTGGGGTCCCTCAAGGGTCTGTGAGGGACTGTACAACATATTCATTAATTAACTGGAAAAGGGGGAGAATAGTGAAGTGACAAAATTTGCAGATGATACAAAATTATTCAATATAGTTAAGTCCAATGATGACTGCAAACAGTTACTACAGGGGAACCTCACAAATTGTGTGACTGGGAAACAAATGGCAGATGAAATTCAACATTAATAAGTGCAAAGTAATGCACATTAGAAAAAATGATCCCAACTACCCATATATAATGATGGGTCCTAAATTATCTGTTACCACTGAGAAAAGAGATCTTCAAATCATAGATTCATAGATTCTAGGACTGGAAGGGACCTCGAGAGGTCATCGAGTCCAGTCCCCTGCCCTCATGGCAGGACCAAATACTGTCTAGACATTTATCACCATGGAAAGTTCTCTGAAAATTTCACCTCAATCTGCAGCAGCAATCAAAAAGGCTAACAGAATATTAGGAACTACTAGGAAAGGCATAGAAAATAAATACAAAAAATATTATAATGTCATTATGTAAATCTATGGTGCGCCCACACCTTGAATATCATGTCCAGTTCTGGTTGCACTCTCTCAAAAAGGATATAGTGGAACTGAAAAAGGTTCAGAAAAGTGGAACAAAGGGGAGGAGGGATAGCTCAGTGGTTTGAGCATTGGCCTGCTAAACCCAGGGTTGTAAGTTCAATCCTTGAGGGGGCCATTTGGGGATTTCGTGCGGGATTGGTCCTGCTTTGAGCAGGGGGTTGGACTAGATGACCTCCTGAGGTCCCTTCCAACCCTGCTATTCTATGACAAAGGGTATGGAACAACTTCCATATGGAGAGAAACTAAAAAGATTAGGGCTGTGCAGCTTACAAAAGAGACAACTAAAGGGGGGAGATGAGTGAAATCTATACAATCACAATTTACCCTTTTCCACAAAACAAAAGAGTCACCCAATTAAATTAATAGGCAGCAGATTTAACACAAACAAGAGAAAATACTTTTTCACACAATGCAAAATTAACCTGCGGAACTCATTGCCATGGGATGCTGGGATGGCGAAAGGTATCAATGGGTTAAAAAAAAAACCTAGATAAGTTCACGGAGGATAGGTCCATCAATGGCTATTAGCCAAGATAGTCAGAGATGTAACCCCAGCCTCAGGGTGACCCTAAAACACTGACTGCCAGAAGCTGGAAGGAGAAGATAGTGGTGGATCTCTCAAAAATTGCTCTGTTCTGTACACTCCCCCTGAAGTTCTGGTACTGGCCACTGTTGGAAGACAGGATACTGGGCTAAATAAGCAGTTCTTATACTTGTATGCTTTTGATACCCATAGCAAGATAACAACGTATAAGTAAATTTATTTATTACTAATCTTTTCCAATATTTAAACAATTATTTTCAAAAGTTTTTCCCAGGAAAAATTCAATGTATTGATTACATACAATATCCTTCTACATATATAAATTCACACACACACCACCATGCAACCTGGAGGAATGGAGAGAAAAAATGTTGTATTTTCCAGGTTTCTTTTGCTTATTCAGCAATACAATAGATAGGTAATAAGTATAATCTATCTATCTACTCTATCTAACTGGTCCAGGCTGACTAGTTGTGCATAACTGTGTTATGTTGAATGACTCATGTGTAATTTTTCAGAACAAAACTGTTCAATGTTGGCACACAGGGAAGAAATATATAAATATATATTACTAGATTTCTTTGCCTCTGCCCTATGGGTTTAAGCTGGTCCTTTTTTTCCTCTATCAGGGAAATATAATATCTAGGGTCCTACCAAATTCACGGCCATGAAAAACGCATCACGGACCATGAAATCTGGTCTCCCCCTGTGAAATCTGGTCTTTTGTGTGCTTTTATCCTATCCTATACCGATTTCACGGGGGGAGACCAGAGTTTGTCATATTGGGGGTCCTGACCCAAAAGGGAGTTGTAGGGGGTCGACAAGGTTATTTTAGGGGTGATTGTGGTATTGCCACCCTTATTTCTGCACTGCCTTTAGAGCTGGGTGGCCAGAGAGCAGCAGCTGTTGGCCAGGCGCCCAGCTCTGAAGGCAGCGTCCTGCCAGCAGCAACGCAGAAGGTTAGCTTTACCATACCATGCCACCCTTACTTCTGAACTGCTGCCTTCAGAGCTGGGTGGCTGGAGAGTGATGGCTGTTTACTGAGGGCCCAGCCCTGCAGGCAGCAGCGCAGAAGTAAGGGTGGCAATACTGTGCCATCCTTACTTCTGCGCTGCTGCTGATGGCGGCTCTGCCTTTAGAGCTGGGCTCTCAGCCAGTAGCCACAGCTCTCCAGCTACCCAGCTCCGAAGGCAGCGCCGCCACCAGCAGCAGCGCAGAAGTAAGGGTAGCAGTACCGCAATCCCCCTACAATAACTCTGCGACCCCCACCCAACTCCTTTTTGGGTCAGGATCCCTACAATTACAACCACTGTGAAATTTCAGATTTAAATAGCTGAAATTATTAAATTTATTACGTTTAAAATCCTATGACCGTGAAATTGACCAAAATGAACTGTGAATTTGGTAGTGCTCTAATAATATCATTATAAATATAATATAACAATCCATGTTTTCTAACCTCAAAGGGATGTGTATGTTTCCTTATTTCTCTCTCTCTCTCCATCCTCCATTTTTATTCACTTCTTTAAAAAAACAACCCTAGTATTCTTTTTTTAAAAACTTTTCCTTTCATGTCTCACTTGCTAGGAGGGAAAAGATGGTCCAGTGGCTAGGACACTACCTTAGGACATGAGAGACCTGGTCTTAACTCCCCACTCTACCATGGACTTCTTATCTGATCTTGAGCAAGTCCCATAGATTCTCTGTGCCTCAGTTCCCATCTGTAAAATGGAGTTAATAATTCTTCACTATCTTACAGGGGTGTTATGAGGATAAATACAATAAGGATTATAAAACATTCTCAGATACACTGAGGAGAAACACTATATCAGGTTGTTGTTGTTGTTGTTATTATTATTATTACTTCTTTATCTTGCTACCATTCTTTTTTCCTGCCCCTACTTGTCTTCCTGCTTCCCTTTACAGTTTTTCATTTTTCCTCAATCTCTCCCCTCATTTCTTTTTCTCTGCAGCTCCAACTATCATCTTTCAAGTTCCTCTGACCATCCCCTTTCCTGGTGACCCTCATCCCCTGACTCCCCCATTAATCTCTACCCCCACTATTGAATTCAGTCCAATTCAAGCCTATTTCTCCTCTCACAACTCAAGTCTGTCTACATTCCCTTGCTCATTGCTGAAGCCATGTTCTAGGGACCGGTCTTCTCCTCTGTAGTCACGTTTTAGGAATCAACTCACCCTGAAAGGTGGTAGATACGGCCTTCAGGGATCCCCTAAATTCCTGCAAGTACCCACCTGGGCTGCATGTGGGTCCGATTGCCTTTCAGGTCTTTTTGAGGGCTATCCCTATTCACCTTGTGGCTCCAATGCAGCAGGAGGGCAGGGATGCCCCCTAGGGAACTACAGAGCAGCTGTTATGTGTCAAGTCAGCCTTAATTCCCTGAAGCTATACTGATTCGATTTGAGCCCTGGGTAGAATACTAAAAATGTAACAATATTTAGCTGACCATGCTTTATTTCATTTTTCAGATTTGAGAATAGTGAGGCTTTTTTATTCACACTATTGAGAGAACTGAATAATGTCTGTCTGTCTATATCACATACCTGTGCAGTATCTACCTAACACCTACTGCTTTCTCTCTGGACTTTATAAGGCTTTGTAAGTTCAACATAGAACTCTGCAGGAGAAGTGAACTATGACATGCAACAATATCCTATCACCACATTAACATGGATAACTGAAATTAATCCTTTAAAAAATTGCTTTGGAAAGCTCTTGTCGAGGAGACTCAATGAAGAGTAAAGGTGTAGGATGCAGATGCTTTATATGACAGAGTTTTTCTGTACTATTTGCAAGTATTCCAGATGGATCAAATTATCTTAGAGTAGTAGCTATTTAAGTAGATATTAAATATTTGCATGTCACTTGCCTCAGTGCCATTCCTGGAGTTTCTCTTTTGTTTCCTTCCTAGATATCTGTGGTTGTGAAGTAGGGCAGATTGAACCAAACTAAACTGTCCAATAAAACTAAAATTGAACCAAACCCAATTTTAAAATGTTGTTTATCCCATCTTTGTGCCCTCTACTGCTGGCGAAAATCAAGATGTACAGAAGCATGGATATCATATGAGGAAAAAAAAACTGTTCTTGTGGCATTTCTGATCCAGATGAAACTGGAAATCTCATAAAAAATCTTGTTCTTCGGAAATTTCTACTCCAGTGTATGGATGGAAGAGGTTCAGATAAGGCAGCAAAGCTTTTGGAAGTTATGTAAACTGAAGCTAAACTGCCAGAGGAAGGGGGTGGAGCCTTGAAGATCACAAAATGGGGGGAAAGTATAAGTGTCAGAGCAGAACCGGTGGCAGAAAATCACTCAAACAAGAGAGCTGTCATGGGAAGGGATCTTCAAAGAGTGAGGATGAGTATCTGAACTTTTGGATGCCTACCTGAACTGAATTTCTAAACATTTAAAATGGGTTGATCATTTACCTGCTAAATTATTTGTGTATCTTCACATAGATAAAACAATGGCAGTGTGCGGGGGAGTAGGTCCAGCTACATCTGTGAGGGTCCATTCATATGGAATTAAGCCACTGTGGCACACAATAAATTAGAGCTCTGTATTAGATTCTGCATCATTTTCTAACTTTTGTCTTACACTTCACCCTATTTCAGTTTTGATTGCTTTGCACTACAGCTATCACAAGTCACAGATAACAATGGTACTGCAGCAATTTAGGTGTACAAACATTATTTTACTGACTATTTGTCCAGAACTATATGTTAGTTCAGTGATATTTAAATAAGGAAAAAAACATAAAATAATAATATAATGGCACATTTGAAAAATTAAACATTAACAACACCCACAATTTTCAAACTTGAATGCCTAAAAATTAGACGCCTAAATCCTCATTTAAGTACATAAATAAAAGTGGCTTGCAATGTTTTCTTTAAATCAGCATCATTTTATTACTGCATTATGTCCAGCAGCTTTAAATTTACAAAATCAAGAATGTGACTTTACTACATTCTGCTATGGGAATAGTACACAACAACAAAAAGGGTTCATTAGGATTTGTTGAGACACTAAGCCTAGAATAAATTTATTTTCTCAGAGCATCCTTGAACAATGTGTGGTGTAAAAGATCTATGCTGCTCCTCAAACATACCTGGCTGTAGCTTTGAATGGCAGCTCTGGCTTGACTGCTGCGGGCTGGGAGCTGTGATGTTGCTGTTTCACCCAGGGCAAGGGTCTGGTTGCTATGGTAGCTCGCTGAATACTGGAAAGACCCTTCAGGTTTGGAATTGAGCTGAAGTGCACTCTGGGATAGAAGGCTGGGCCCTGTGTTGAAAGTAATGTTGAGCAGTCAGTGACAGTCTCAGTGAAAGAGAAAGAGCGTGTATTATTTATCAAGAGTTGCTAGGAATTATCAAATGAATGGTTCCAGTTTTTCACATTTTGACTTTTCAGAACTAAAATCAGGTCAGATAATTTAAAGTGGCACATTATCACTTAAACATCATTATTTTGGCATTTTCAAAAAGTAAACAACATTGTTTTAAAAAACAAGTTGTCTTATTCTGCTAAACAAAGTAACAGGACTAAGTAAAACAGATAGCAGTATTTGATAAAAGAGTCCTGTTTTTCCTCATTCCATATAAAGTATTCTATGTTTAAAATATGTTTTCAAGGTTTTGTTTTATAAACATTTCATTTCGTTTCCATAATTAAATCCAGTTGTTCAGTAGAGGAAATGCTGAAAAGTCCTCCTCCTGGAACCCCAGCACATTAAATCTATTGATCACTGACAATTTGTAGTAAATATGTGGTGATGTAATACTTTGGTGCCTGTAGGGAAGAAAGACGTTAAAATATTAATAGCACCTCTCATCATGTAGGACTCACCCTGTTCTCAGTGAATCTCCGATGACTAGTTTGTCAGCTTATCTTATCTTTTCTATCAGAATAATGCACAGTAGGAGAAAGAAGTAAAGATAGTGTGCTTAAATCGGTACTGCCAAAGTGAAAAGTATTTAGAGTGATGGGGAAATGAGCAGTACTACTTTCCCTAATAATTTAGCTGTTCTGTGAAACTAAAACATACTTTAAAAAGTCATAAGATTTATTTATAAATGATTTAGAATATATTTTTATATATATGCATCTTGAAAGTAAATCTCCTAATTTTAATACTTAGGAAAGGTGCATGACTGGGTAAAGTACGAGCAACAGCAATACGAGCTTCCCTACACTGCCCTGCTGATATGCGTCAACCTTGACCTTGAGGAACAATCTCATTTTGAGGGTGAGAAAATACTTCATTTTTTATCCCTGTTACACACAAAAAACTACATTAAAATAATATTGTTGACATTGCAAAGTCAAGCACTCAAGAGTTAGGAAATGCCAGAATTAAAGTTCCCTCCAATCTATCCGTATCCCAGTCCTCTCCTCCCCACCCCTGACTCCTTGTCCTATTCCATTGTCCTTTCCTTCGATCACACACACAGAACCTGAGGAGAGCTCCCCCTCCCAGCCGGTTGTGTTTGCAGGTTCTCTCTTCCAGCTTCAGATCAAGTTTGGACCCCACAATGACTTCCCAATCATTATCTTCTTCTCCATCTTCTCCTTCTCCTCTTTCTCAAGCAAAGTTCTTTCCCCTCCCCCCAAGTTGTTATCCTTCTCTCTCATTCCAGTTCCCCAAACCCAAATACAATACACATTTGCTAGCTTGCTTTAAGCTGCTGATGGCTTGTTTCCTTGGCTCGACAGGCAGATGAAGGTAGGGGCAGCGGTGGGATTATTGGAAAAGTGAGAAGGAAGTTGGGATAATGAGTTCTCTGTAATGCTTCTGAAGGCAGGTTGGCTATATTGTCTGTCAATCTAGCATGTGAGAAGAGTTAATTCAGTTTTCTAATATGTAGGCTGCATTATCTGACTGATAACAGAATACCTGCCTATTGTCAAGTAATCAGAAGATTATAACTATGTGGTTTGGAATACAGCAAGACCCAATGGATATTTTTAAATCTCATTCAATAACACAATTGTATGCTCATATTATAAAAAATGAAAATCAGGAAACAGCTCTTATATAGCTCTTTTCATCCATAGATCTCAAAGCACTTTGCAAACAAGGTAGTATCAGTTCCATTTTACAAATATGGAAACTGAGGCACTTGCCAATGGTCACCCAGCAGGCTGGTAACATAAATAGGAATATGCTATAGGACTTCTGAGTCCCAGTCTAGTGCTCTATCTGCCAGGACTACTACTTTACATTTCAGAGCAGAATTCATTTTGCAACTACTATTCAATAATACACTATCTGTTGGTCATTTTAATGACAAGATAATTACCGTGTAATGACAGGTTACGTAGTAACATCTCATTACAGGATAAATGCACAAGTGATTCAGTCTTCTAAACTGCACTGCACCTTATGGGGATAATTACTTTTGGATCTACTAAGCCTTACACAATGGTCTACATAACAGTCTACAGAAGCATGTAAATATTCTATCTCTACAAAGTATATACATGCTAGTTACATAGCTTATAATGTAAAGATTTCAATGAAATGTATGGTTCAGATGAAAAGATGTTTTTTTTCTTCCTCCTGAAAATGTAAGCCAGTTAGCTTATTAGGGCCATTTTGCTTACAACTTTATATTTACCCCACAGATTTGTAATTATCGCTAATGCAAAGATCAAAACACTATAATGTGTTATACAATTCAAACTGGTCAGGTGATCTATTGCAGTCTTGATTCATTTTGACAAAGGAAATGGCAAGACCACCCCAAAATGTTACAGGATTCATATGTTTTTAAGAAAAAAAGCTGTAAAGCTAGAAAGAAGTGCAGAACATGCATTAAAAATTTGTCACAGATCGCTAACAGTTTACATACCAGTTTTAAAAGAGCATTTAACCCACCTTCAGTCTAATATTTGACAGAAGAAAGAGGGATTAAACAAAGGAAGGAATAAATGAACAAGGGTTTCTCACATCCCAGGTGAGTGACCTAACCATTGGGATGTTATAAGAGAGGCAGTGGCACCTTCCCCTCCTCCTCCCCTCTCTAATTTATTTATTTGTTTATTTTGGTCTAAACTATTCAGTAAATTCATGTTAAGTTCACAAATAGTTTCAGGTTGATCCAAACTGCATTTTTCAGTAAATAAACTATTGATCTGAAAAAAATTCACCTAGCTCTAATCCAAATTTATAAAACAACCTTACAGTTTCACCTACAGAATTAATGTAGCCCAAACAACATTTACTATGCCTCATATCCCATCATAATAGGAACAAGCTCCATAATGTTAATATGGATTTGTGGTCTTTCAAATATTCAACAGCAGACATGTAATACATACATTGATCAGACACTACTGCTCTTCCCTCATAGGTTTATCCAGTTGGTTTCAGTGGGTGAAGTGCTCTGGGGTCTGAGGCCATGAGGCTTGATTCCCCACTGCTTTGCATCTTGTTTTATGGTCACATCTGTGCAAAGTGGCTGTAAAACACTAATAAATCAGGCTAGTCATATTTGACTCCCACTTTGCACAAGTCTAAATCGCTTCTCAAACTGTAAGACTGTGGAGAATCAGGTCCAGTGTTTGTAGAGTGGTCAAATTCAGTGTGGACATTTGGGTGTATGTGGGTGAGTAGGGACAGGAGGTCTCAGACCCAATTCAGGAGGGTAATTAATAAGTACGGGGATGTTTCATGATTGTCCTTTGCAGGGGAGTTTCTACAGCATTTTGTGATTTTAGAGTAGAACGGGGAGTTGTTTGAGGCCTATATGTAAAGGGTGAGACATGAAAATACTGTGATCTTTTGCCTACAGTGGGATGGTGGAAATCCATGACTTTAGACTGTATATGAAAAATAAAATGAAAGATGGTGACGTAAGCTGGCTCCAAAAAGGAAAATTAATTGCAGGTGTTGCTTACTATGTTACAGTAGACAACATTTTAAAAGTTATCATTTACTGAAATTCCTATGTAGGTGTTATCAGATATCACACTTCTTTCTTATTTCTAAGCATAGGTAAAACCGGTTGTACAGTGATCACCACTAGAAAGTCAACATTTGCCAACATATGCCCAACAGTGGGATTGTGTGACTGTCTTGGTGGAGTGAGGAAGTGCATTCAGTGAGCTCCCAATCTCCCCTTTCCTAATTAGCAGCAACATTGGTAGCAGAGCGCCAGCTAGACCCCATACCCTATACGATTGCAAGGGACAGTGGTACTTGGACTGAGGGCTGCTCGTCCCCTTTATTTCCCCTCAGAGGAAAAGGGCTAAATTTACAGATGTCTGCAAGCACTCCATAGGAAAGCAACTTTGATTTCCTCAGACATTCTCAGAAACCCATAGAATATATCAGATGTGTCAAACCCATACTATGAGAAACCCAAAAGTTCCTGACCTCAGTACCAGAATCAAATACAATAGACCAGGGGAGGGCAAACTATGGCTTGCAGGCCAGATCCAGCCTGTCAGGGCTTTCAGTCTGGCCCATGAGGTTGCCAGCCCCATGGTGCAGCGGGGCTAAGGCAGGCTCCCTTCCTGCCCTGGCCCCACGCTGCTCCCAGAAGCGGATGGCACCACATCCCTGCAGCCCTTGGGGGAGGGAGGGCAGAGGGCTCTGTGCACTGCCCTCGCCTTCAGGCACCACCCCCCGCAGTTTTCATTGGCCGGAAATGGAGAACCACGGCCAATGGGAACTTCGGGGGTGGTATCCACAGGCGAGGGCAGCGCGCGGTGGAGCCACCTGCTCTAGCCCACTCCCAGGAGCCACTGCGGACATGCTGGCCACTTCTGGGAGCAGTGTGAGGCCAGGGCAGGCAGGGAACCTGCCTTACCCCTCCTGCACCCCGCACCCCAACCCTCTGCCTTTGAGCCCCTGCCGAACCCTTCCTGCACTCCAACCCCCTGCCCTGAGCCCCCTGCCATACTCCGCACCCCATCCTGCACAGAACCCTGCCTTGAGCCCCCTCCTGCATCCCGCACCCGCTCCCACACCCCACACTCCCTCCCACACCCCAACTCCCTACATTCATGGCCCTGCATACAATTTCACCACCCAGATGTGGCCCTCGGGCCAAAAAGTTTGCCCACCCCTGCCATAAACTCATTTTACCTGGTGAAAAATGAACTCCACTAGAACCTTGGAAAAGTAAAGACCGTATTAGTCTGGTTTGAGGGAGGACATATAAACACAACAGGATTTATAAGCACTCTGTGAAAACGTGGCAAACATACTATTTATTGAATAGTATTCCTTTAAAATTCGGAGGGAATTGCTTTGAAAAATAATTTTTCTTCTGAATCAAAATCTGCTTTCAAAACAATGGGATCTTTTCCCCCCAAAAGATGCTTTTGGAAAGGTTTGAAGTGGAGCTGTGTGAACACTTCCAAGTATGATTCACAAGGCATTCGTGAATTTGTGCATGAGAACTGGTATTTGAATTCTCAATGTATCATGTTGTGGCCAAAAATGTTAATTCATGTTATACTGTGTCACACTCAATATTTCAACTAACGATTTCCATAGAACCTGAAGATGAAGCTTTGAGAGATGTGAAGTTTTATACTTTTAACTAGAAACCTCACCTTTATTTATGAATTCTGATCACACTGAGTCAATTAAGCTTCGGTGTGACTCCAGGGAAACCAGCAATGACGTTAATCCATTGTGTTTAATATATGTGAGAATTCATCTTGGGGATAATCACAAGAATGAGACTCAGGAAAACTAGTTGTCTTTTTGGTTCTGCCATTAACTATGGCTAGGTCTACACTACCTGCCTGAATCGGCGGGTAGAAATCGACCTCTCGGGGATCGAATTATCACGTCTCGTCGGGACGCGACAATCGATCCCCGAATCGACGCTCTTACTCCACCAGTGGAGGTGGGAGTAAGCGCCGTCGACGGGAAGCCGCGGAGGTCGATTTTGCCACCGTCCTTACAGCGGGGTAAGTCGGCTGCGATACGTCGAATTCAGTTACGCTATTCGCGTAGCTGAATTTGCGTATCTTAAATCGACCCCCCCTGTAGTGAAGACCTGCCTTAAGTTACCTATGTGTCACTTTAATCCTCTGTGCCTCCATTTTCCCATCTGTAAAATGGAATAATGACAATGGACTTTGGAATCTAGAAAGTGATAAAGAAATTAAGCAATATGTTTATACAATTTTATCTAAAAATATGGATTAGGTATTGCAATCATACTCAAGCTAGTATAGCTTAACAGTTACTTGGGGAGGCATTTACACATTCATTGCCTTGTTAATTAATAAAGTTTGTGGCACTTTGAGATCCGTGGATGGAGGATACTATGGAAGTACACTGAACTAATAATTATTATTATTCAAGTCTGATGTTTAATGGTCTTAGATTGCACCCAAAGCTTGTAAAATTGAGTTTTGTAATATCATGTCAAAATACAATAGCCTATTTGGAGTCTGGGGGGACCCAGAGGTATTTTGGACTAAACAGAAATTCTTAACATTGGAATTCATAGAACTTTGGTTTACCAGTATTGTTATTTTCAAACCTCTTGCCTTAAGCTGCTCCACTTTGTTGCTTTTGCCATTCAGTCTCTGTTCAAAAGTGATGATTCTTGGGAGTAACAGTCGAGGAATACAGTAGTCTGTGGCCACGTCTACTCTATGGGGACTATAGTGGCATGGCTAGGGTGCGATATCGATTCTGGCATAATCCTGTAGTGTAGGAGCAGCCTACACTGACAGAAGGTTTTTTTTCCATCAGTATCATAACACCATCTCCCTGAGTGATGGCAGCTAGGGTGACAGAAGCATTCTTCCATTGATCTAGCTGTGTCTACACCAGGGCTTAGGTCAGTATAGCCCCCTTCCATTCTCCACACCCCCTTCAGAACCCGAACCCCCTGCCCTGAGCCCCCTGCCGCACCCTGCACCCCTCCTGCACCCCAGCCCTCTGCCCAGAGCCCCCCCGCACTCCGCTTCCTGTCCTGCATCCCAACTCCCTGCCCTGAGCCCCCTCCCCCACTGTGCACCCCCTCCTGCTCCCCAACTCCCTGCCCTGAGCCCCCAACGCCCTGCCCTGACCCCTCCCACACCCCGCACTCCCTCCCACACCCCAAACCCCTGCCCTAGCCCTACATGCATGGTCCTGCATACAATTTCCCCACCCAGATGTGGCCAAAAAGTTTGCCCACTCCTGCAATAGACCAAGTATGAACTCATCAGATTCAAACTAAGTATATCTCAGTTGAGGGCTCATTAAATACAAAGGCATGGAAATTGGACTGACTTTTTGATGTAAAAATACAATAGTTATGTGTTGTACTAAAAATACTGCCTTAGTAGCAAAAATGTATATAATGATTTTATGCTAAATTTATTAGGAATGTTGTTAAGTAACAATTTTCAAAAAGTAATGATACAGGCCGTTAATGTAGGAAACTCTGTACTTAACAGTAAGGATATCAGAAAGTATAGTACAAAGCATAAGGAGAAAATGAAAGTTCAAATGTTTAAAATGTACAGTTTATGGTTTTGCATTATAATTGGGGATGATATTGAACACAATTGCAAGGAAGTGGATAAACAAGTACTATATAGATACTGATGTCAAGGTAGGGGGTTGGATGGGGAAGATGGGGAAGGCATTGCATAGTAATGACAATACTGAATATCCCAATAAATGGAGAAAAAAGAATCAGGACAAGCTGGTGCTCCTGGAATGTTAGGGAACTAAATCACCCAATAAAACAAACAAAAAAACCATACTATCTCTTTTTAAAAACTAAGAGATATTGGTGGCAGTGCTTCTAGAAACTTACCTGAAAACAAAAGAACTAATCAAATTTAAAAGGGAATCAGTATCTGTGTATATGGATTTCAGAGTAGCAGTCGTGTTAGTCTGTATCCGCAAAAAGAACAGGAGTACTTGTGGCACCTTAGAGACTAACAAATTTATTAGAGCATAAGCTTTCGTGGGCTACAACTCACTTCTTCGGATGCATCCGAAGAAGTGGGTTGTAGCCCACAAAAGCTTATGCTCTAATAAATTTGTTAGTCTCTAAGGTGCCACAAGTACTCCTGTTCTTTTTGTGTATATGGAATATACTTCAGCTCAGTAAGAGAAAGGTGCATATACTAATAAATAAACAAGTAGGATGGGAACTTAAAGACATCAGAACAGATCCAGAGGGCAAATGGGTTTTGCTACAGGGTGTGCAGAGGGTAAACCTATTACAACATATAACATTTTATGTCCTGAATGAAGAGAATACCGCCTCCAATAATATTTTTGGAATGATTGCAACAGTCCAGGATTCACGGGTAATAGAGGCAGGCAACTTTAACTGCTGGCTTAATCTCATGTTGGATATATAGGGCACTTCCTTTTCAGGTTTTTGGTTTTTTTTCAGGAATTTATCAGTATTTATTACTAAAACAACAACAACAAGTGAAAATCCGTGGACAAAACTATTCATAATGTTTCTGGGTAAATATTGGGGTTTATTTTTGTGGATGGAAGAACAGGGGGAAAAGTATTCAGTATTTGATGAATGGATTCAATGTGGTTTGCTGCAGAACTAAAACAGAATTCAAAACCAAATGCCACCTCTGAGTTTAGGGGTATGTCTACACTATGGGATTAATCCGAATTTAGATAATTCGAATTTGGGAAACAGGTTGTATAAATTCGATTGTGCGCGGCCACACTAAGCACCTTAATTCGGTTTTTAACCACATTAATTCGGTGGTGTGCGGCCACACTACCCCATTAATTTAAACACAGTAATTCGGTGGTGTGCGGCCACACTAACCCTAATTCGAATTAACAAAATCGATTTAGGCGCTACTCCGCTTGTCGAGGTGGAGTACAGAAATCGATTTTAAGTGCCCTTTAATTCGAATTAACTGGCTCTGTAGTGTGGACGGGTGAAGGGTTAATTCGGATTAACGCAGCTAAATCCGAATTAAAGTCGTAGTGTAGACCAGGCCTAAGAAAACACTATATCTCTAATCCCCAAATAAACCTTTTCATTTGAATAAACAGTTTACTTTTGTAGAGAAAACTATTAGACTATAAATATTTACATTCAACATTTGGGCCACACCATTGGGCATACACTCAACTTTATCCTTTTATCCTGTTTTTTTTTTAAACTTTTGAAAACTTCCTTATGTTCTGAAATGTATTCTGATATTGATTTTTGTTTTCTTCCCATTTTAGTGTCAGATCTTTAAACCATGATCTGCTAATAGCTTGCAATGTGTAGGTGGTGGGCGTGAGATTCATCGGTAAGTTCAGATGCGCATGCACTTTAGAGCTTGTTTATTTTGTGTATCTTTTAGACTAATACATAGCCTTACTTCAACAGGCAGCTTTGCATATACACACAGACTAATGTATTATCGTAATACATATATCGTATGCAAGTTCTTTTTTATATATTTGAATGATACAAAAGTAGGGTGAAAATTGGGGAAAAAATGAGTAATACTTTTTGTAAAACCCAGGATTTTTTTTTTTTTTTTTTGGTAAAAATCAGTTTAAACTGAAAACAAAGGGGGTTATGGATATACTGCTAGCTAGGCAAGAAGCTCCAGCTAAAATGCTGAGATACAGTAATCAGAATATAAAGACCAGGACATGATGGGCTCCTACATCCTAAGGGTGGGGATACTTTACTTTTGTGTCTGAAATTGCCAAAACACATACTAGAATAGATTTATTTTTGTTATCAATGAAATCCTTAATGTTAGAATGGAAATAACATATATCTTCTACCATGCAGCAGTCTTCATGAAAATAAAGTCCAACTGAGGACTAAGAAAAAGATTTTGTGTGGGGGGAGGGGGGGGGAGAAAACCATATTGTTCATGACATTATGGATGATGCCTTCCAGGATATAACCTTAGGAACTAGGTGTGAGGCCTTTAAAGTGGTAATAAGGAGACATATAATCTCATACAATAGCTATGGGGGGGGAGATGTAGGCAAAAATAGGCAGATTTAAAGGGACAAATTTACAGTTTTCAGAAGCAATATAACTTAACTAATAACACAGACAGACTCCAAGAGAGTAAGAATGACCTCACCACACTTTAAGTGATGGGAGTCGTTGTCTGATTTGTTTGGAAAACGTGTGTGCCTCTTTACGGGTTAGAGAGCCAGGGAGTGACTTTCTGCTACAAGTATCAGAGGGGTAGCCATGTTAGTCTGTATCCACAAAAACAAGGAGGAGTCTGGTGGCACCTTAAAAACTAACAGATTTATTTGGGCATAAGCTTTCATGGGTAAAAAACGGCATCTGAAGAAGTGGGTTTGTTACCCATGAAAGCTTATCCCCAAATAAATCTGTTAATCTTTAAGGTGCCACCAGACTCCTCGTTGTTTCTGCTACAGTGGCAGACCAGGCCAGTGTGGGGATGCTGATCCATTCCCCTCTCCCGCAGTGACCAGAAAAGAGGGGGGACTATATAGGTCCACGCTGCTGCAGGAAAAGCCCTCTTTTACCTATACCAGTAGCACCCACAATCCCAGCCATATCAGGATCTGCTGTGGGCATTGAGCTAGTCGCTCTTTTCTCCGGGAGCTGGGAAGGAATTTTTCCCTCACTGCCAGATCGGCAAAGGGGAAGTGGTGTTTTTTTCACCTTCCCCACAGCAGGTTCAGAGGGGGCTCAGTTGGGGCAAACATGAAGTGGGAGTTAGGCTATGATGTTGCAAGTCATTATATAAATGTGGGGGATACAGAAATCAGATAAAATGCATTGGTAAGGATTTACAAGAGGTATTCTTGAAAGGAGTGGAAACGGCAGAGGAGGGGAGGAGGGTTCCTATGCCTGCTACAACAGGGAGCCAACCCCTTAAAGCCACCCCCCAAACCTCTTTCGAAGGAGTGATGGTGAGGCCCTAGCAGCAGGTTGGCTAAGGACCAGGATGGGAAGCCCCCCCCCCCCCAGGTATATATTGAAATGATTATAGAATTACCTGTACTATACACTTTTATGTACCGGGTACTCCCAGACATCTAAGAATAAAGTGACAGCCTAATTAAACCACATCCAGTGTCTCTGGTTCTTCTTCCAGCATAGCCAGACAATGCAAAAAACGCTTTCGAAGCACAGACAACAGTGGATATGACATAACTGAGATATACTTTACGCAAAATGGGTCTTGTAAGGTATCATTGGAAAGGTTATGATTTACTGAATGCAATTATCCAATTTGTATGCCTGTATCATTTCTGTATCTGAAGTTAGGAATATTGACTATGTATCTGTATTTCAACTATGCTACTCTGGGTGACGCCCCACTGCTAACACTTCAGGTACAACAATGGAAAAGCCAGACAGGGTGAATGGCCAATCAACGAGGACAATGGACTATGAAAAGGCTTGGCCTTCCTGCGGACACTCCGTACTAACACTGACTCATGGATGCTATAATACTACAGACGGGTGGTCTTGTCACCTGATACTAAACATTACCTGGGACTTCTTGTAACTATCCCCTGGAAGGGAAGGGGGCTCAAGTTTGGGAAAAAAGGATTCCCGCCTTATGTAAATCCTATTTAAGGGTGGGGAGGAAGGCAAACAAGACTCCTCCTCTCCATGGCCTGTCTGCCCAAGAAGAAAGACTGAAAAAGGCACCTGAAGGGAAGACCGGGGGGGAGTCCAGATTGAGACAAGTGTCCAGTCTGAAAAGAAATATAACTGGAACTCTGAACCATAGAAACTTTGCAACATGCCTAAAGTAACATTTAGGGTGAGAAGTTACATTTTGGAACCTGTTTCTTAAGTATATTGAGTTTAGCTTGCATATTTTGCTTTATTTGGTTAGTAATCTGCTTTGTTCTGTCTGTTATCTCTTATATTCACTTAAAATTCACCTTTTGTAGTTAATAAACTTATTTCTTGTTTATAACATAACCCAGTTTATGTAATTACTAACTGGGGGCGGGGAGAAGTTGTGCATATCTCCCTCCATATTGAGGGAGGGGGGAAATTTCAGAAAACCTTGGGGTTTGTTCCCTTAAGGGAGTGGGCACCAGAGTGTTGGGGCAAGCCCCTTAGGCTGAATCTTTCCAGAGCAGATCTCTGTCTCTCTGTGCAGCTGGCTGTGGCTCTGGCTGTATGCTTGGCTGGAAGAGGCTTGTGAACCTAACCCAGCAAGGCCCGGTAAAGGAGACCCAGGCTGGCAGAATAGGCTGACTCAGTGGCTTCCCAGCACATCAGGTGACTTCCCAAAGGGCCCAAACCAGTCACAAACAGAAAAAACCCAGACAGTCCCGAAGAAAGCTTCTCTGAATGGGGGACATAGTCAGGCAGATTACTAGCCACACTGATATTTAACAGAAAATCCAGACAAGGCATACCTCAAGGCCAAAAATGAGATACTCCTAAAAACACATAAAGGGATTAACAAAATATTAGAGGAATATTTCCAGGAGATATACACTAGCAGATAAGTAAACAAGGAAGATCTGGGAATTAATATACTGCAGAATATTAAAATGCTCAGAGGTATTTTTAAAATGAAAAAAGTAAAAAAAGGTTCAATAACACAGGAAGAAATAGAGATAGCAATTACATCATTGAAATCGGGGAAGAGTCCTGGGCTAGATTCATACAACTCTGAATTCTATAAAACGTTTAAAGCACAGGTAGCTCCCTTGTTAGCAAGTGAACTCCAGCCTTCTCACACAAAGAGTGCTTACTGGGCACCTTCTATAATTTAGATGTAGTTTTGATATCTAAAACACAGCATGATTTATTGGATCCAGCATCTTACAAGCCCATCTTTTTAATAAATATAGACAGTAAGATTCTGACTAAAATACTGGTATCCAGTTTAGAGACAGTAATACCTAAACTGATGCCCCAAAACCAAACTGGTTTTATAAAAGAAAGAAACACATTAAATAATACAAGGAAATTTCGACGTGCTACAGCACTCAAGGTGCACTAATAAAGAGGCCTACACTAGAAATATGGCTACTGTTAAGGATTTTGACTGAGAATACCACACATTTATATTCAGAAATACTGGAGAAATTTGGTTTAGGGGAACACTTTCAGAAGTGGATCAAATAATCTATAAAACCCTATGGCAAGTATCTGCAGAAATGTTGCAAAAACTGAGCCAATGCCATTATGCAAAGGAACAAGACAAGGACGTCCCTTATCAACCGTGTTATTTCATTTAATTATTGAACCATTAGCACAAAAGATCAGGTACAGTGAAGAAATTCAGGGAATAAGTGTATTGGGAATAGAAAACAAAGTTTCATTATAAGCTGATGACCTTATGTTTTTCATGCAAGATAGAATTAAAAGTTGGTCAGTAATACAAGAAATAATTGAAGTTTTTGGTATCAGGTAACAAACTAAACTACTTTAATTCAGAGATGCTACACCTTGACTGTCAAAGATACTTAATGGATAGAAAATGCTCACTGAAAGTAATGAATAATAAAATTAGATATTTAGGCATTAATGTATCACCTAAAGTGGGGATGCATTTGAATTAAATATTAAGCCATTAATAAAATTATCTACAATGATCTAGACAGCTGGACACTATTACCATGGACTCTGGTAGGCAGAAAGTAAGTACTTAAAATGAATGTCCTAACCAAGGTTCTGTATCCTTTTCCCATGATTCCCTTTACACCCCCTTATCCCAATTTAACTAACTAACTAGCTAACTAACTAGCTAACTAACTAAAAGTTATTCAAAGATTCCTATGGTCAAACCAGAAATCAAGAATCAAAACAGAATAGCTAAAATGTTGAGATGGGACACCTGATGCTACCTGATTTAAAAAGATACACCTCTACCCCGATATAACGCTGTCCTCGGGAGCCAAAAAATCTTACCGTGTTATAGGTGAAACCATGTTATATTGAACCTGCTTTGATCTGCCGGAGCGCACAATCCCACCCCCCTGGAGCGCTGTTTTACCGCGTTATATCCGAATTCGTGTTATATTGGGTCACGTTATATCGAGGTAGAGGTGTACCATAAATTGGCACAAATTAGATTGGTACTAGAATGGATCTCTAATGGCAAAAATCCATCATTAATACGGACAGAACAGTAATTGACAAACCTGATCTCATTACATAATTGTGTACTAGATCTATATTCAACATTTTGGCATCGATGAAACTTCACCTCTTACTTAAAATGCACTTAATATTTGGGAATAGGCGAGGTATTTGACCAAACAAATGAAAAAACCCACATGTTGGTAAAATAAAAAATAAGAAATAATAGTGCTTCCATACCCAGGCTGAACAACCCCTCAAATAAGTACCTATAGGTGAAACATTAAAAAAAGAAAAGTATGCACAATATAAGTTTGTACAGATTTCTTTCTTTAATTAAAAAGAAAAAATACTTCCAGAAAAGAAAGCAACTAACAAACCTATCTACATTAGAAAATTCCATACAAGCACTTGAAGTTTCACTGGTCAAGATTATGTCTAAATTGAACATATAATTCCATTACTATGTTTTTAAAAAACACACACCACATACAGCTATTAAGTCATGGAGTGTAGACTATAAATATGAAATAGCATAAAAAGAATTGAATGAGATAATGCAGATGATAAATATTGGCTCCAGTACTAACCAGTGCAAGTTCAGTAATATTTTGTTCACGGAATGTATGTTTCTCCATCCCTAAATAAGAAGACATTTGTATAACATGCAAAACAGCTAGGCCCTCTTTCATACACAATATGGGAATGCTGGATGATAAAAATATTTTGAAAATGTGAAATAGGTAAATAAATAAATAAATAAATGCTAGAGATAGAATTCAAACAGCTCTAAAAACCTGCACTGGGAGTTGGTCTGTTAAAAAGATTACAGGAAGCTATTTTTATTCTCTTTATAGAAAAAAAAAATCCTAAATTTGTGGACCTATGCAATGGCTCCTACTGGAGACCACTGGAAGAAACAATTAGTAGAATGGCTAATAGTACAAGACAATATTTTTTGTGTCAATAGTGCCACAAACTCACAAAAAAAGTATAGTACACCTTGCACGATTACTGAAATCACTGAGATGCCTTAATACCGATATGATAATATTGTACTTAAAGAAACAGGAGATAATGAAAAAGGGCATACACAGAGGACAATAACTGAATTATAAATGCTGACTTTTTTAATGATGACCACTGTACTATGTACTGATGGTGAAAAGGTAACAGGCCTGATTTTCCACTTTATTGCACCACATTTTAACTGGTGTAACTCCACTGAAGACAATGGAGTTACAACATAAACTCCTGCAGTACTCCCCCAGTACTTCCTATAGTAGTACTTCCTATAGTAGTTATAACTCCTGTGTGGTTCCCTACAATAATTTTAGTTCTGCAGAAGTCTCTATGGATCTGGCAACCAACTAACCATCCATCCAACAACAACAACAAACGACAAAATCCTAAAAAAAGGACAAGGCAATATACCAAAAGTGGAGTTAATACACTATTTTTTTCAGTCTCAAAACTTTAAAAGTAAACTTTTCCAAAAGTGGAAGCCTCTAATTCCTCAAGCAGTCATATATCATATTCGATTACTGTGTTGTCTGACTGTCTCTATGTTTTCAGAGAAATTCTCCTCTGGCAGAAGATGATGCATGGAATGTTCAGAGGAATGGTTACATTCTGGCAAGATGGGTGGGTCAAATTCTGATTTACAATGGAAAGCCAATTATAATACTTGCTCTGGATTGACTATTATTTCTTCAAATGACTGTTTGTCTTGTCTGTTCTCTGAGTCTTAAATACAAAACTCAGCTACTTCTATTAGCTGAAAAAGGGGATAACACAATTTTTAAAAAATGCACTGTATATTTTATTGTTTACTGAAGTTCATTCCTTTCCTCAAAGGAATCCATTTCACTTTAGCTGAACAGATAGTCACAGGTTTTAGAATTCTGTAGCATCCAAAGTCCTGTGGCAGTTTCGGGGTACCAAATGTTTTAACCAAACTCACTTAAAATTACCTGATTGGTGAAAGGAGGCACTTCAAAAAAAACCCTGACAGTTTAGAAAAGCCTGATTTCTAATAAGAACAACAGGCCAAATTTCTCTCTGAAGGAACTCAGCTGATGTCAGAGAGATGTATATAGAACAAAGACTTTGTTAGAAAACATTATTTTCTTCAGATTTTGATTTTTCAGTTCATACCCAGGCAGGCATGAAGATGCTATGTGATGGTACCTGCTGCTTTCACATTCTTTTATTTCTCTGTGCAATGAAGGTTGCTAAAGCTCTACTTCTTTAATGGAAAAAGGGGCCACTGAAGCATAATGGAAAATTTCACCTTAAACTTCATAAACAAATATTTTAATAGGCAGTATCAACTCTACAAAGCTTTATAAAAAGTTCTGGAAATGTTTCTGTACATGTCTAAAGAAAGAAACAAAGAATTTTCAGTTACTTGTTAGCATGTAAGATTTGTATTAAGAATCAAAGGAAAGCATCAATAAAATTAACTTAGGAACTCTAGAACTTCTGCTGTATGAAAGCAGATTTTAGATAGGCAGAGTTGAGTGACACAGAATACTGGAATTTTAGCATATTTAAATAATACTTCTTCAAAATTTAAAAGGGCTACTTTTCCTGTGGCATATTTTTGTGCCAAACCCTTTCACAATCACAGTTTTTCCACAGAGTAGGTTGTAGCAGCATTTAGCTCACTGCTCTCTTACCATGTGACATGGCTTCTAGGTTGTAACCACATTCTTTTATGATCTGCTGGAATATTACAGGAAGTGCAAAACATATCACCTATGGACATATTAAGTATTATTTATAGTGTAGTAGTGCCAAAAAGTGATAGCACTTTCCAAGCAATGAAGAAGAGACAGTTGCCGTCTCAAAAAGAATAGCACCTTTTATATACTCTGTGACATTGAAATATTTCCTGCCTTAGAATCCATTTTTCTGCTCCAACATCTTACATTCTGTGAAGAATAATCCTCACTTTAAAGTAGGTCAGTTTGTCTACAGAGGCAAGGGCAAGCAGGGTAGCCAGACCATGCCTGCCATTAGAGTGCTAAACCTTTCAGAAGTGGGGAAGTGAAAAAACCTCAAAAACTATGAAGAAAACAGATCTCCCGTTTCTCCCTCCCCCAGAGAGAAAGATACAAGAGCAGCACTTTCCGAAGGGTGTTGCGAGTCAGAGAGAATGGTCCAATTTTTCCTAAATTCTTGAGTTTTTTTGCTGTGAGCTCTACATAACAATAACAATGACACTATGACATTATCATCCCTCGGTCTTTTCTCTGCACTTTCACAGTAAGTGAAAAAGCAATTCAAAGTTTGAATGACACTTTTTCAAGAGTATTTTATGCTTTGCAAGGTTTTTTTCTTTAAATCTGTAATGACTAATCCAGCCTCATCAATGCAGCTCTTCGGTAGAGACTTCATTCTTTCCCATTACTTACCTACAGCCACTAAACAGGTGGTCAGACACATCACATTAATGTGACTTAGAGGAAGGCAGAGAAAATGATCTGAAATTATCAGGCAGCGCCTCATCTCAAAATAAATTACAGCAGTCACTTCTGATATTTTTTAAACAAATTAGGCTGTTAGTAACAATTAATTTCTGTAAGCAAAAACACAGATATAAAAGATGGTAACACATTAACTGCCATATAAAAGAACTTTAGTAGATCTAATAAACCTATTCTATTAACTTAGCTATAATACAAGGTATTTTTATTTTCCTTGAAATAGTAGAAATCTACCTTCTCTCTGACTTTACAAGACTCAAGTCTTGCATCTTTCCTTCTCCAAAATGGAATGGTCTCCTTTCTAGTCTCTGAGAAGGGCCAGTTCAAACTTGAGGCTCCTGTGAAGTCACCTAATTGAGGATCATGTCTACAAGTGTTAAGATTTGCTATATCATCTTTTCACTGTGAGAAACTCCTGTGCCACACAAACAGTGGGTAGCTGCGTCCCACATGGGCGCTTGGAAGAGAATAAGGAGTGTGTACAGAACTGATGTGTGTGTTTGTGCAAGAAGAGAAGTGAAATTAGCAGGTGCAGGTTTATTGTTATGTGGGGGGAAGAAAAAATGAGTGATGTGGTTCAGCCAGAATTACCACAAAAGAGTGAAATCCTGCTTTTGCTCTGGGCTCAAGTAATCTCCCTTGACCTGTTGTTAGCATGTAGGAGCTCATACTCAACAATATGGCTGACAGGTTTTGTTCTGCTTTGTGTGAGATATTTTATGCAAATTATTTAATGAGCCAATTTGCATCTTTGCAAATAATCTCCATATATCCATATACTTAAAGGTCAACACACCCAGCCCTGAGCAAGTGTGGATAGGTCACAGAGCTGCACAGGATAGAGGAGTGGGTGCTCTAGGGTTTTGGGGGAAGAGTGTTTCTTGGGGCTGTGTTGGGGGGTAGAGGCTCCTTGGGGCAGTGAATTCCTGGAGTAAGTGGGTTGCAGTGGAGACAAAGACAAAGTGTACATGAGCCACTGCCACCTCCCAGCTGCCTCTTCCTGCAAGGAGAGGTGAAGCAGCCTTTAACGTCCTCAAGGTGAAACTGCAAGCACATGCATGTAGCTTCCCCAAAGCTGGCAGCAACCCAGCTGAGTTAACATGTAGGAACACACTTTTGAAAGTCACTCCCAGGTGACCATAATCAATCTCTTCTCAAATACCTTGTATGAGTAATTTCAGGATATATGTTTGTCTATTTGGCTAACCATCCCTGGTTAATTGCCTTCACCCCATCCAGGTATTAAGACATTAAATTCTTCTTCCACTCTTTCAAGACATTACACAATGCTGACCTTGCTTACATCCTACCACTCCACTCCCTTGACATCTAGTCCTCCTCCTCTTTATTTTTTATTTATTCTAAGACTTAATCCCCCTTCCTTATTACTGTACCTGCTGTCATTATTTCACATTTGTTCTGTTTAAAATATAAACACTGAGGGAGGGACAATTTCTTTTTCTTTTTTTATTTCTGTAGAGTACCAGTAATAAGCAAAATTTCTACAAGTTACACGCATACATGAAGGTCACACTACTGATATTATGGAATAGTTGTAGTATCTATTTGTTCAAAATGATTATTTCACTTTTTCTGGATTTAATATATAGTACCAGATAATATCTGAGAAATTAAAATTAATTTACAATTCTCTAACCAGCTATGTTTTGGATTAAAAAGCAAATGGTTAAACTCTAATACTTTTGCTTTCTTTGGTGTCTAAAGAGAATGGTGATATGAAATCCACAGATTTATTTACAGACTGTGAGATTCTATAGATTAAGATTAATGAAGGGTGAGCCTCTAAAGGTTTGGGTTTGAATAAGATTCCCAAGTTTCTCTGAACTACTTCCTGTTAGAATTCACAATGAAAAACTCTCATGAAATTTCTGGTCCTGGGGTCCCATGAGAATAGTCTCTCTCATGATGTTTTTCTTTAACCAGTAGAAAGGGGGGATGTGAAAGTGGGGTGGGGGGGAGGAATGATCATAGAATCATAGAAGATTAGGGTTGGAAGAGACCTCAGGAGGTCATCTAGTCCAACCCCCTGCTCAAAGTAGGACCAAGCCCAAACTAAATCATCCCAAAGTATTTAACCAAAGTATTTCAAATTTTAACTAAGGTTTGGGTTGTTTCTGGAACTGAGCTGATTTGCTCATCCTTAATTGATCCTCCATATTCCTAGATGATTAAAAACAATTATTTAAAGCAACTGGTTTATTGAGATGTTGTAATCCCACTGTAGGTGCACATGTGCCTCATGTGCGTGCATGAGATTAGAGTCTTTTGCAAAGCAGCATCTTTGTGCTCCCACAGAAGTGCATAAAGGGCAGAGCGATCCTGACCCTCCCTCAGTTCCCTTGCAATTCAAAGACCACCTTAGCTGAGGACTCCAAAAGTGGGGATTGAGGGCAGGTTGTGGGATCTGACACTGACAACAGTATTTTGAAGAACCACTGTGTGCCTGTGTGAGTGAATGGCAAGCTGTGTACCCTCTGTAAGTGGGAAGGAGACACTGAGCTGTGACAGTCAAACAAAGACAGATGTACCGGTCTCCTGAATTTTACATCAGACCTAGCTGCCATGTCCAGAGCACAATGAATTATGTGTTCTTGTGGAGAAAGATAGGCACACCAAACCACTACATGGTATGTCGGGCTCTCCTAGACAGAAGGCACCTGCTATGCCTATCTTTCAGAGAAATTAGACCATCACAGGACTGGCAGGGCTTGGAACCTGCAGGTTTTGAATCTACCATGGTGAAAAGCCCTGTTCATGGTCTGTCAGTATTCAGTTCATATAAGTCAAAATGTTCACGATTGTTGAATATCAGCAGATCAGAAGAGTTTTGAGAGATTTAGCTGGAGCTACAAAAAAGTAGGTTGGACACTTTCCAGGTTCGGTCTCGCTGCCATGGCTGGTGAGAGAGATCTGAAGGAGGGTTGCGGCTTCCTTGTCCTTTAACCCTCATACAGAAATATGAGGAGAGAATGGGTGCATGTACACCCATGTAGCAGACACTGCTATTCAAAAGACTGAGCTTCTGCGCATGTGCACCTACAGTGGCATCCACAGTGACACATACGCAAACAAGAGCATATGGTTTTCATTAGAGCAGGGTGTGTGTGTACCATGGGAAAACTCCTATGTGTGTGCCAAGGCTGACTCAATTGGATTATCCTGGTATTCACAGCAGGGGATTACACAGAAATAATTACAACCAATCAATAGACTGTTGGCTCCAATGGCACGGAATTTGATCTCATCTAGCCTTTCAGACATCTGTGACAAAGTTCCTCCTTTATCTTGGTGGGTCCTGTGCTTATTGGCAGATTTTCTTGCCTCAGAGATTCACCATGTGGGTTGGGGAACAGCCCAGAGACCTTCCCGTCTGGAAGAACCCACAGTCCAGGTCAATTGGGAGGTTTGGGGGAACCCGGGCCCGCCCTCTACTCCGGGTTCCAGCCCAGGGCCCTGTGGACTGCAGCTGTCTATAGCGCCTCCTGTAACAGCTGCATGACAGCTACAACTCCCTGGGCTACATCCCCATGGCCTCCTCCAAACACCATCCTTATTCTCACCACAGGACCTTCCTCCTGGTGTCTGATAATGCTTGTGCTCCTCAGTCCTCCAGCAGCACACCCTTACCCTCTCAGCTCCTTGCGCCTCTTGCTCCCAGCTCCTCACACTCGCAGCACAAACTGAAGTGAGCTCCTTTTTTTAAAACCCAGGTGCCCTGATTAGCCTGCCTTAATTGATTCTAGCAGCTTCTTCTTAATTGGCTCCAGGTGTCCTAATTAGCCTGTCTGCCTTAACTGGTTCTAGCAGGTTCCTGATTACTCTAGTGCAGCCCCTGCTCTGGTCACTCAGGGAACAGAAAACTACTCATCCAGTAACCAGTATATTTGCCCTCTACCAGACTCCTGTACCCCACTGGTGTGGGTCTGTCACAATACACAAAACCAGTTACATACCTGTTCTATAACTATCATTCTTCAAGTTATGTTGCACCTGTCCATTCCACTTTAGGTGCTTGCATGCCACTGCACCAGAGTCAGAGAATTTTTCCTACAGTGATATCCATCCAGGTGACGCCTGTGCCTTTCACGCGCTTGTAACATTTGGAGAGAAAATAAAGGGGCAGAGTACCCCCGCTCCGCTCCGTTCCTTCTTACACTAGAAGCTAATACATGTAAAGACTCCAGTGTAGAGGGGAAGTAAGGTGGGTCATGAAATGGACATGTGCAACACATCATGAAGAACAATTACGGAACAGGTACATAATTGCTTTTTCTTCTTTGAATGCTTGCACATGTCCATTCCATTTTAGATCACTCTCACACAGTTCCACATGGAGGAAGGTATCAGCATGTACCTACTCTAATGTAACACAACTCTTCCAAACTCAGCTTCATATCTGGAGGCTTGGGAGACAACATAATGTGTGGTGAATGTGTGGACTAAAAGCTAGTCTTGCAGATGTCTATAATAGCAGCTTGACCCAGGAAAGCTGTTGAAGCCACTTGAGCTCTTGTAGAAGGGGAAGAGGAATGTTAACGTTAACATTGGTGATTTTGCCAGGTGGCCCATCCTGCTGCTCTCTTGGGCCCTATTCCTTGCTCCCCTCTCATTCCAATCAAAGATCAGCTGCTCGGGTACTGGGAAGGGCAGGAACATCTTCATCCCACCAGGTTGAGGGGAGAGGCAGCAACTGGAATTCTTCGTGCCTTAGCTTTGGGAGAGGAGAACAGTAGGAGCTAATGAGGGGGCAGGAGCTGCTGCAGAGTTGGTAGGAAGCAGCTGCTGCCTAGCTAGCTCTGAGCACATAGGACTGACTGCTGCAGGTGCACACCAATGCTGTGTTTTCAAAAGGCGAGCAGAAGGGAGCTTTCCCTGCTTACGTGTGCTGAAAGACTGATTGGCTATCTACTGATTGGCTGCAGAAATACTACTACTAACTACTTACTCTGGTATGTAACCTATTGTTCAAATCAGCCTCTGGACCAGATGACTGGAGGATAGCTACTGTGACTCCAATTTTTAAAAAGGCTCCAGAGGCGATTCCGGCAATTACAAGCCATTAAACCTAACTTCAGTATCCAGGCAAAGTGGTTGAAACTATAGTCAAGAAGATATAGATAGACAAGAGCATCAAGACAGATAGATGAATACCATTTGTCAAGGAAGAGTCAACATGGCTTTTGTAAAGGGAAATCATACCTCACCAATCTATTAAAATCTCTGAGGGGGT
The DNA here is from genome assembly GCF_002925995.2 of Terrapene triunguis. NCBI lineage: Eukaryota > Metazoa > Chordata > Testudines > Emydidae > Terrapene > Terrapene triunguis. Next base: position 6,786,288 of record NW_020664931.1, read on the forward strand.
CAACAAATGTGGAGATGGGTGATCCAGTGGATATATGAACTTAGACTTTCAGAAAGCCTTTGACAAGGTCCCTCATCAAAGGCTCTTAAGCAAAGTAAGAAGTCATGCGATAACAGGGATGTCATAGATCAGTAGCTAGTTAAAAGACAGGAAACAAAGGGTAGGAATAAATGCTCAGTTTTCAGAATGGAGAAAGGTAAATAGTGGTGTCCCCCAGGGGTCTGTACTGGGACCAATGCCATTCAACGTATTCATAAATGATCTGGAAAAAGAGGTAAGCAGTGACATGGCAAAATTTGCAGATGATACAAAACTACTCAAGATAGTTAAGTCCAAAGCAGATTACAAAGAGTTACAAAGGGATCTCACAAAAGTGAGTGACTGGGCAACAAAATGGCAATTGAAATTCAATGTTGATAAATGAAAACTAATGTACATTGGGAAACATAATCTCAACTATACCTACAAAATGATGGGATCTATATTAGCTTTTACCACTCAAGAAAGAGATCTTGGAGTCATTGCAGATAACTCTCTGAAAACATCTGCTCAATGTGTAGCAGCAGTCAAAAAAGCTAACAAAATATTAGGCACCATTAAGAAAGGGATAGATAATAAGACAGAAAATATCATAATGCCCCTATATAAATCCATGGTAAATCCACATCTTGAATACTGCATGCGGATCTGGTCACCCCATCTAAAAAAAAGATATATTATTATTGTAAAAGGTAAAGAGAAGGGCTACAAAGATGATTAGGAGTGTGGAATAGCTTCCATATGAGGAGACATTAAGAAAACTGGGACTTTACAGTTTGGAAAAGAGACAACTAAGAGGGGATACGGTAGAGGTCTATACAATCTTGAATGGTGAGGAGAAAGTGAATATGGAAATGTTATTTGCTTCTTCACATAACACAAGAACTAGGGGTCACACAATGCACAGTCCACCTATAGAACTTATTGCCAGGGGATGCTGTGAAGGCCAAAACTATAACAGGGTTCAAAAAGGAATTAGATAAGTTCATGGAGGATAGGTCCATCAAAGACTATTAGCCAATATGGTCAGGGATGCAACCCTATACTCCAAATGTTCCTAGCCTCTATTTATCAGAAGCTGGGAGTGGATGACAGGGGATGGATCACTTGATGATTGCCTATTGTGTTCATTTCCTCTGAAGCATCTGGGATTGACCACTGCTGGAAGACAGGATACGGAGCTAGATTGACCATTGGTCTGACTCAGTATGGCAATTCTTATGTTCTTATACATACACCTGATACATCTTAGTCCACAGATCAATCCTGTAGGGTTGGCAAGTCATATCTGATCTGGGTTGATGTGAGATGGTGGTGATGGATTTGTAGCGATGTGAAAGATAGGAAGGGTGATCTCGTGGCTAAGGAACTGGACTTGAGCTCAGGAGATATGGGTTCAGGTCTCTGCTACTCCACAGCCTTTCTGAGTAACTCTAGGCAACTCCATTAATCTCTCTGTGTCTGAGTTCTCCAGCTGTAAAAAATAAGAGTATAATTACGTGCCTACCTCACAGGGATATTGTGGAATTAAATCCATAAATACTCGGGAGGCATTCAGACACTACTGAGATGGGGGTCATTTTAGTACCCAGAGAGATCAATTTGGTAAACTGGCTTCTTTACTCAGAAACCTGGCACTTACCTTTCCCATTCTGCATTACCAATTTGCAAACCAGTCTGTCAGCAGCTACATCAACTGTGCAGACTTGTGTGAGAAAGATTTCAGTTCAGTTAGAGAATCCACAAATACCAAGATACATCCATAACTTTTAGAGGAGTGTGGAATAGAGCCAACAAAGTCAATGCACAGGACACCAGTGTGAGAGTCTGAGACAGTGTCCACCAACAAAGTGTCAAGCTGGACTGTGAAAGAGACCAGTGATTGCCCCTGTGCAGGATGACAGCCAATTATTATATTTTCAACAACTACTTTACTACATAATGACAAACTGATCCAAGGACTAGCACTGAAACAGAGAAGACATTTTTGCTGGACTCAGCTAAATATTGGTTTACTGAGGTGGGTGGGCATAGGGGGATGAGTGTTGGGACAGGAGCGGCTCTCAGATCTGCATGCTCTTGTTCCAGGCACACCATAGCAGAGGAACTCCCAAGAGTAACACCACTGTTCTGAATCTGCCAGTCTTTATACCTTACATATATCCAATGCATTCCCTCCTTAGAACAGCCTGGGAACTTTTAAAAAATAAATGATCACTGCACTCCAACGCCTCAGTCAAATAGTTATCCAGCCTCACCATCAGCAAAAGGTAAATACCAGAACACCACAATCAATGACTAATACAGCTACTACCCTACATGATTCCCTTTTCATGTGGTGATATCCATATCCCCTTAGCCATTTTTTCCATGGCTTACACTTGTTAGTACACAGGTACCACATGTGAAGTGATCTTTGGGATTTAGGGAGTCTATTACAATAGCTGCCTGCTATGTAGCTGCTTCTCACAATAGCTTCAGAGGGAAGCAGGGAATGTGTAAAGCTGTATTATAAAGGCTGTTCAAAACACAGACATACTAATCCCTCCCCGAGGAACAGCTGGTAGACTGGATTGTTCTACTGAATACACTCAGGTCAGAGGAGCACATAGTGAAATCAGTAGTAGGTACATCCCAGGGCAGCCTCTGATATAGCAAATTCAAAAATCTGGCCTGTCCAAAAAAAAAATGGGACTGTCAAGGCACCTCAGACATATCCTCAATCAGGGTCTTTAGTGTATTCTAGACATACATATTTTTCATTATAAAGGTTGCAAAGTCAAGTACTAAAAAGTTAGGAAATGCCAGAATTAAGGTTGCCTGTGCAACCTTAATTGGCCTCCATGTGTGTATGCATTATGATACAGTTTTTAATTACATGATCACCTACTATTTTTCTACAATACCCCTGCCTCATTCAGTGCACAGGATGGATAGTTTAATACTTAATATTTTGTTTTATCTTCATTGTTCAATACACTGACCTAGGCCTTATTTGCTGCACACTAACCCAGCTCTGAATACAGAATTATTAATTTCTTCATGGGCTTTTCTATGGCGCTCATCACTACAATATCTGAGTGCTACACAAACATTAATTCATTTATTTTCACAACAGCCCTGTGAGATAAAGGAGTGTTATTATCCTAATTTTACAAATGGGGAACTGAGGCATAGAGAGATTAAGGTCAAAAGTATCCATTAATTTTGAGTGCCCAATTTGAGACACCTAGGATCTGATTTTTCAGATTAGTTACCATTATATAGCACTTAATATGCACAGTTGCCATTGACTTCAGTCACAGCTGTGAGTGTACAGCACCTGCAAATCAGACTCCAAGCTCTCAAGTCAGACATCCAGAAAATGAGGAACACACAATTACTGACCAAATGTGAAAAGTCTGGTTTAAGTGATTTTGCTCAGCATCACACAGAAACTCTGACACAGAGGCAGGGATAGAATCCAATTTTCCAGGCAGCATTCATTTGTCTTAAACATGAGACCTTCATTTCTCTTCCTTCTGTCCCTTGCCTCATTCACTACACACCTTCCAACTTCTGCAGTAACTGAACTTGGGGTCCTACTGACTATACCCTCCTGCATTCCGCAACCCTAATTCATCCCCAGAGCAAGTCCAGCCTGTGCACTGGGGCCTGTGGAAAAATAGTATGTTATGTAATTAAAGACTGTATAATAATGTATATGCACAAGGGGAATAAATTAAGGCTACCTTCCCGACCTCTGTGTTCCTCATCCCAGTCCAGTTCTCCTAACCTAGCCAGTCCCAGTCAGGCTTCTCATCCCAGTCAAAGTCTCATTGCCCAGCAAGATCTAATCTCACAGTGCCGTCTCAGTGTTCCCCCTCAAACTGCCAGTCCCACTCTCCAATTAGTCCCTGTTCCCCACTTCTGGCTCCTCAGCCAATCTGTCTCTCTCCCCAACTGGGGAGACTGCCCCCAATGTTTCCAAAGTGGTTGAGGGCAGGCCTGAACCATAACTAATTTGCAAGCAGCTGGTTATGGCAAAGGACCCAGCTACCCCACTGCACAGGTCTGAAAATATAGTTTGACCATTCAGCACCCAGCCCACCTCCTTTGATAGATGCCTCAAGGTGCTCTGGCGCTTTTGACAAGTCCAGCCATCACCTTTGAAATCTGTCAGGATGCCCATTACCTGCTCATCACTCATATTGAGGGCCATTTCTTGGGTTGCTTGGAGTCATGTAATCTTTTGCAAATTTTAGCCTTATTGAGTAGTTCATAGCTGTGTGGTGAAACTGTGATATCAGACATTATGACGATTTGCCCAATCAGAGTGCAATTTGGGTGCCTTTGCATACTGTAATCCTATTGGTTAAAAGCCTTCTAGTACTGACACTGAAATCTTTAAATATGACCTTCTTGGATGTCACAGCTATACAGTATGAAGGGATATATTCCTTAAATTAACAGTTATCGAACTATCTGCTTTTTGTCCATAGCTTCTGAAGTGCTTGGGAGCTCTTTACAGATTGTAATCCACATAAGGAAGTGGGTAATAAGCATATTTACAGATAATTCAATTTATATTGCCTGCTGCCAATGTTGACAGATGAAATGAGAAAACCATTATGACACAATGTACTTTCATCCTAAAAGCATAAAGTACTCCGAATAATAGTTCTGGATTTTGGGGCTCCAGACAAAGAAAGGCAAGTTCCTGGAAACTTACTTTCACTAGTTGAATAGTCCTGTGGATCAAGTATTCCTGACTCCTGCAGTGATCTAATACAGGAGTCCACCAGCTCAAGACCAGTTGTGAGCTCATCCTCTATATCCTTCTGACCGTCTGTAATAAAAATTGTAAAAAATGTTAAAGAATATAAAGAAAATACAAAAGATAAAAACAATGACATAGAACCAATTAAAAATTCACAGCTAGTCAAGGGAATGGTAACATTTAAGGTCTAATTTTCAAAGGAGGCTGGAATGGGCAGGTCCAGAAAAATGCACCTATATCCATACTTTCAAACGCCATCCTTTAAAAGTATGGTGTTTGCTATCGATAAGCATATTGAAAAATTCAGGTTTAATTACCGAGATATTTTTCACACTGATCACAATCAGAAACTTTGTACACGACACTCTCTTGTTCTACAACCATTTGTGTCAACACCAATTACTGCCACTTCTCAGGGCCGCCCAGAGGGGGGACAAGTGGGGCAATTTGCCCCAGCCCCCGGGCCTCACAGGGGCCCCGCAAGCCCTGGTTGAGAATCCCTTTCCTCACCCGGCGGCGGTCCGGGTCTTCGGCGGCATTTCGGCGGCGGGTCCTTCAGTGCTGCCAAAGTTGCGGAGTGACTGAAGGGCTCCCCACTGCCGAAATGCTGCCGCCGCAGACTCGAAGCGCTGCCCGGTGAGTACAAGCTCCCCCGCTTTGCCTCAGGCCCCCTGAATCCTCTGGGCGGCCCTGCAACTTCTCTATGGGGATAATTAATAAACAATTTTAATGAAGGCTAGCACATAAAATCCATTATTCTTCTAATTCTTTGTTCTCTTTTGGATAATTTAGACATTACTGGGGAAATATATGTAGATACAGAATCCATCCAAGATATACTTTACCTTGCGTTTGCCAATGAAACTGCTCTTCTGTTGAACTGTAAAAAAAAAATAAAGTGTAAATTAGAAAAGAAACAAATCTTGGGTAAATTATACAAAACCCCTAAATTTTAGAAAAACTCAGTAGTACAGCACTACCATTCAGATTTAAACCTACTCTGTATAATGAAGCTGATCAACGAATGCTAAACAATAACTTTCAAGTCAAATATAAAATGTATTAATTTCCTATAAATATTTTAAATATTGATAATTTGGACAGCATTGAAATTTAAAAAAAATCCAGTTCTGATCAGTTATTGACATATACAAGATTTAATTATAAATTGTGTCCTATCATTTTAAATAATTGAATTAAAACAAAAACAAACTCTTTCAAAAGACAATGCTTTGCCTTGTAACATTTAAAAAACCTCCTCTGTAACTGCTCCCCCTGCACTCCCTCCCTTCATTTTTATAAGAGGAAAAGTAGCTTTTAGAAATGAAGACGTTCTTTGAAAAGATATATTTTATTTATGGATTATGGTCCTGATCCTGCACTTATGCACATACTTAACTTTACTCAGCCGTGGAATTTCAGTGACATCAATAGAACTGTGTATGTGAGTAAAGCCAAGCACATAGATAAGTGTTTGTGGCATGAGAGCCTAAGAGTGGAGTATCTTTTAATTTTAAGAGCATAAGAAACATTTAGGCAGCATGAAGTTTGAACCAGGACCAGAACGGTCATGTACAATTCAGCTGGAATTTTCAGGACCTGCAGTTATCGTTCTTTTGCCTGCATAACTCCAGGTGAAATCAATGGAAGGTTTTTGGTGTTGATCAGCTGCGGGGTTTAGCTCTGTTTAGTGTTGATGCTTAAAATCGATCAAGCTGGAAATTGAGATCATCATTTAGATTATTCAGGAATGATGGAAATTCATGAGGATATACAGTAGATATCATAGGTATATTTTCTGCTGTGGAAGAAAACATGGTACTTAAGGTAAATTGAGTAATATGTACAGTAAGTACACTTCACTACTATGCATGATCTTTCTATTCCTCCTTTACATGTCAAGAACTGTCAGAAAAGGGTACAGTGACTCATGCATCGTTATGGTAATTCATAGATTGCAAGACCGGAAGGGACCATAGTGATCAAAGTGTTTGACCTGCTGTATAACACAGGCCATAGAACGTCAGTATATCTTTTAGAAAAGTGTCCAGTCTTGATTTAAAAAAAAATGTTCAGTGATGGAGAATCCACCACAAACCTTGATAAATTGTTCCTAATTACATAGGTGTAAAGATTCAACCACAATAGTCACAATTAAAAAGTTTTCTTGTACCTTTATACATATGGGTAGGATATTACTAGCTTGAACATCTATTTCCTACACTTATAATGGGGAATAGGATATTATCAGTGGTACCTGCCCATAAAAAAAGCCCAAAACCTTTTTAGCTGTTACCATTATAGATCTATTTATTTGTTCATGTGAGGTTATGAATATATACTTTTTAATGAGAACATAGATTTTTAGATCTTGAATCTTTTTCGCTGTGCAAAAAAGTACTAGGTAAGTTTCTGAATGCCTTGGATGCAAATCTTTATATCTATGTCCAGGGAGCAAGCATATAAGGAAATTAAATTCAGGACCTTCCTTTTGAAGGCATTACCCTTTTTATGGGAAAAATACTAGGGTTAGGTATTAGCTTTATTTGACAGTGACAAAACACAAGGCTGATAACTGTCTAACTTATATTTATTTAAATAATTTTAAATATGTTTATTAAACCCTGCCTCATGTTTGAAGTTTACAACTAATACATTCAAAGTCATAGATTTCTGTTTTCATTTCCAGACACATATAGACATCTAATATCTATGACTTAGGGCACGTCTATCTGAAGAGTTAGTGTATGGCAAGCTAGAGTGTAAATCTACAGCACACTAATGTGCCATTCACTAACTGTCCCTGATGCAGTGCACTAAAAGTTCTGCACTATGGAATTTTTTTCAGTGCATGGCAGCAGGATTCACACAGTTAGTGCGCGTCACACTGTAGCACTGTAGATTTACATCCCAGCCTGCAACAAATTAACTTGTTTATAGACAAGCCCTTAATATTAATCTAGTACAGAGGATATTCATGCCTCGAGGAATTGGCAATGTAATGCAGACCCAGGGATAGGAACATGTTGAATAGGCGCCATAATGCCTTTAATTATTAGGACACAAGAAGTCATCCGGCCCATTTAGTCATGGTCAGAGTTAATATTTTACAAAATAGCCACCAATTTGGATTACTCGGTTTTTGGTAGTCCAACCTGAAACACCTTGGGCCTGATTTTCAGGAGTGCCAAACATCCAGAACTCCAAGTGATGTCAATGGGAACTGTGAGTGCTTGTCACTTCTGAAAGCTAGCCCTGAAGTACTTCAATGTACCAAACCTGAGTTATCCAAAATAATTAGTATCAGCTGCAGTCTAATTTGAAATGAGCTAGTGGTCTTAGTCCATTTTCCACTGGACAGATGTTCACATAATGACCATCATCATAACTGTTATTAAATAGCTAGATGGCAGTCTCAGGTCAGGGAATGAATTGGTGTGAAGCTCGCATTACCCTCTCTGCCAAATTGGTGGGCAGAGGAAGCATGCGTACAATGAAATATGTAGATAAATAGTGGACTATGGTTTCTGCGGCTTTCAATCTGGCAGCTTTCATGAGCGCTAAATTCACAAGAAACTTTTACAAATATTAAGTATAAGGAAAAAAGAAAAGAAAAGGAAAATATTGGCTTGGTCTACCTAATATTTTTAAATTAAACATTGGAAAAAAACACATTTCATTTACCTGTCTTTGATTTGTACAACACAGAACCATTTTTCTGTGCCACGCATAAAATAATCAAAAATGGGAGGTCAAAAAAAGTAGAACATTTGTGAGAAAATAAGAAAATGTTGCATTTTCCAGTTATGTGCAGGATTCTCTTCATAAACACTGGAACTTTCATATGTTAAGTAGCAGATTTAATGACAAATGTCTCTCATCATAATGACATCATTTGATGAATTTGTTAGAAGCTTATGCACCACTACAAAGGATATTAATCTATTCTCAGTTTGGAGAAAAAAAACATGCAGCACCACTTTTTTCTAGTTAAAGAATATACTATTTAGATTTATTATACGGTAAATTCTAATTTCATTGCACATAACTGGCCATTTCTTAGTTACAAGTCGAGACTCCAATCCTATAATTGGATGCATTCATGCTTACCCAAACAAAATCTGATGCAATTTTAAATTGAGAAATTAAAAATAAAGCATCCTTTAAACAGTATGTTCTGGCTTTTCTTTCCTGCCCCTGTGCTTAGAGGGATCTTTTCATCAAAGGATAAATTGACCAACATAGACACCGACCCTCCAATGAGTTCCACAAGTGAAAAAGACTGCCTGACTGAATACAGACCAGTGAAAGTGACTATACACACACGGTGTCAAATGCAAAAAGTAAACATACTTTTTTTCTCTCTCTTTCTTGCTAAGATCTTTCAGTTATCGTTATTGTAGAGTGGCACTGCAACCTGTGTGCCGCTGCAGTTTGAGTTTAATTTGTTTTATACATTGGTTTTCATTTTATTTCATGTTGTTATTTCACATTTGCAAAAAATAAAAAAAAGGTAAAACAAACAAAACACAGGGCTGTAATTATGATTCATTTGCTATAACCTGATGCCACTGCCGTTTATTATTTCTATTTCAAGTTATTCCATTGCATACAAGCCAACCAGTCTGTTTCATTATATTAATATGACATGCAAAAAATCAAATGTTGCCATTTCAATAGACAAGAATGTAATTTGTATTTAGTATATATTTATATGTTCTCTTTTTGGTAGAAGATTGTCTTTGTGGCATTGCTGCAGGCAAGTATCTGAAGAATAGGAGCACAAATGTTCAAAAGTGACTAGTGATTTGGGTTGCCTCAGTTTTTGAACGCTCATCTTGACACACCTTTAGAATGACCTGACTTTTAGAAAAGAATGGTTACTTACCTGTTCTGTAACTGCTCTTCTTCGAGGTGTGTTGCACATGTCCATTACACTTTGGGCCTGTGCACACCCAGTGCACCAAACCCAGAGAATTTTTCCCCACAGCAGTGCCCATTAGGGCGATGCATGCACTCTATGGATGCTAGTGCTCTCAGTTGAAGGTATAAGGTCAGAGATGCCCTGGTCCCCTTTCACTTCCTTCACACCAGAATCCAGGAAGTATAGACTCCAACGTAGAGAGGAAGAAGGATGGGTTGTGGAATGGACATGTGCAACACTTCTCAAAGAACAACTGATGGAGAGCAGGTAAGTAATGGTTCTTTTTTCTTCTGTCAAGTCCCCTTTAAGTGACTCACAAGGAGTTTGGAAAGGAGAGCTTCGTAGTCCCCTGAGCAAAGATTGCAACACCACTCTCCCAAATTTGGCATCAGCTCTCAAAGCTTAAGGAATAGCATAATGACTAATGAATATATGTACTTATGAGCAAGCTGCCGCTCTGCAAATGTCATTGATGGGCACATGACCCAAGAATGCAGCTGATGCTGCTTGTGATCTTCTAGAATGTGCTGAAACCCTCTCTGGTCAAGAAAACGTAGTGATGCCATAGCACAGAGATATGCAGGATGAGATCCAGGATGATATTCTCTGCAAAGAGACAGGTTGTCCTTCATCCTGTCAGAGAAGGAAACAAATAGCTGAGGGGACATTCTAAACTGTTTAGTCTTGCCCAAGAACAAGGCTAATCCCTTGCAAACGTCCAAAGTATGGAACCTCTCCTCATTCCTATGAGAGTGAGGCTTTGGAAAAAAGATTGTTAAATAGAAAGACTAGTTAAGGTGTAAATCCAAAACCACCTTAGTCAGAAATTTAGAATGGAGTCATAAATAAACCTTGTCCTTAAGGAAGATCGTATACAAGGGAGGGGGGTGGTCTGCAACAATGCTCAAAATTCTCCTACTCTCCTGGCGGAGATAATAGCTACCAAGAATGTTACCATCAGGGAGAGATGCAACAATGAACCAGTAGCGATACAGTCAAAAGGCAGACCTACAAATGGTGGCAAGACCAAGTTTAAGTCCTAAGGGAGTGTAGGATCTCTCACAGGTGAAGAAAGCCAGCCTAATCCCTTTAGATATTACACAGTCATTGGGCTAGAAAATACAGTTTTCCCCTCTATAAGAGGATGGAAAGCACAAATGATTACCAAGCGTACTCTCAAGGGCCTTATGGGAAGTCATTTCTCCTTTGGGTGAAGTAAATAGTCCACTATAAACTAAGTAGAAATTTGCACTGTTGCAACCATATAGAGAAACATCTTCATTTCATCATGTAATACCCTAATAGAGGGTTTTCTACTAGTTAATGGTATGTCTGAACCTCTATGGAACACTTAGTCTTTTGAGGTGTCAACCACTGAGCATCCAAGCTGTCAGAGGATGGATGGGAGGTTGAGATGTAGCATCTGATCATGGTTCTGTGGACTTATATGGGTGACTTCAGACATTGTTATTGGGTCACTAATGAAGACATCAGGAGGTCTGAGAACAAATGCAGCCTCAGCTAGGCTGATGTTATCGGTATTAGTATGGCATGATCCTGCCTGAGCTTCCATAATATCTTTGGAATCAAGAGTACAGCAACTTGTCCTTCCATGACAGAAGGAATGAATCCGAGACAGATCCTGGGCTGTGACCTTCCCAGAACAGGTAACACTTCCCTGTTCAGTCACATAGCAAACCAATCTCTGATATTCCCCGAGTGAAGAAGATGGATTTGACCACCTCTGTCCAGAGGGACCATTCCTGACTCATGCTGCATTGTAAGGATTCATGGATTTGAACCCTGGTTTACAGACCCTGGACTAGCTTATGTTCCCACAGTGCCACTGGGAGGCCACAAAGAGCCACAGCCAGGGAGCACTGTGGAGAGTAAGTGCTGCAGGAAGTACCACCCAAGGGAGCCAGAGTGACAGTACCCTGTGGTCCTCTGATTGGCCAAGCACCCTATTTAACCCATCGTTGCCCCAGGAAGTTGTCTGGGCAACCACACAGACTTTGGCCTGCTGCAACTCCAGACTTCAACTTGTCTCCCGGTCTCAAATCCCAACTTGTCTCTGACCCTTAGTCTTGCCTCCTGATTCTAGCCTGGTACTACCTCTGATCTCTGGTCTCTGACCCTGGCCGATCTCTGACCCTGACTCTCACTTACTGAACCTGGTTCTTGTGATTTCTTTGACTCCTGCTCAGTGACTACCATCCCTGACACGCAGACCCCAACCCAGCTGTGACTTACATGAATGCCTTGTGCCTTACATGAATGTCCTGCTGGGATGATCCACCAGATGGTTCTGAATGCCTGGGAAAGGCTTTGAGATTCATGGCATTTTTGATGCAAAACATTCTAGAGATCTATGGCTTCTTGACAAAGGCAATCTAACCTGGCCCATCCCTGTCTGTTCAAGTAGAACATAGCAGCCATGTTGTCCATGACTACTTGCACAATATAGCCTTTGCTTTGCAGAAGGTGAAGGTGACATGCCAGGTGAATCATTCAAAGTTCTCAAACATTTATGTGGAGAGAAAATTATTGATCCAACCAAAGTCCCTGCCTCTGGAGGGGCCCCAGGTGAGCTCCCCATCCTAGAAATGAGTCATCCAGGACCAAAGTCATGGAGGACAAAGTCAGAGAAATTGGGACCTTTCTCATACATTGTCAGGGTCCATACACCAATCTAGAGATGACAAGACACTTGCAGGTACATGAGTCAGCAAGTCCAGTGGATGACGAGAAGGACAGTATATAAACTTCAGCCACTCTTGTATGCCTCTGACATGAAGTCTGGAATGCCGTGTCACGTATGTACAAACTGTCGTGTCCTAGAACTCTCAAGCAATTCCTTAGTATTGTACAAGGACGGTCCTTGAGATTTTTGCATAGATCCAATATTCCCTAAAATCTGGCCTCAGATAAATATGCTCTCGAACAACTGGAGTTGAAAATTATTCCTATAAATTGCTCTGCACCAAAAACATCACTTACTTGTCCTTGTTGATCAATAGGCCCAGAGAATGAAAAAGGCACTGAATCTTCTCAACACTGACCTCCATTTGATGCCCAGATCACCCTCAGACTAACTAGTTGGGACACTGGTCCTTCTGAGATGTGCAGTGACCACTGCCATGCAATTTGTGAAGACAGACCAAAGGGAAGGACTGGGAATTGATAATGCATATTCACCAAAATAAACTTTTAAAGCAACCTGTGGCTTGGTTGGATGGCCACATAAAAGTCGTGTCCTTTAACTCAAGGGATCAGTCTCTGGCATCTAAGGACCCAATAATGGAGGCGAGGGTGATCACACAAAACTGTATCTTTTTATGTATTTGTTCAAATTTTGCAGATCCAGAATGTCTCTGAGGCCTCCCTTGGACTTTTGGAATGAGAAAATATTGGGAATAAAATCCCTTGCCCTGATGCTGAGGAGGTATCTCTTCCATGGCCCCTGCATGTAAAACTGATGCCATTTCTTGAATGAGAACAGTTTCATGAGGTTGATCCCTGAAAAGGGACAGGAAAGGGGCAGGGGGTTGTGAGGATAGCAACAAACTGCCAGGTATAACCCAATCCCAGCGTACTTAGCATCCAATCATCAATTGTCATTTGGGTCCAAGCACCTAGGAAGTGGGCCAGCCTGTTGCCAAAGGAAAGGATAGGTAATAATAGATACCAACATGGTGGTTCGCTGGCCTCAACTATGGTGCTAGATAGACTGCTTAGTTGCTGTGGGCTGTCTCAACACGGCTGAAGCAGGAGGAGGAAGCAGTGGTTTCCTCTGGTATTTATGATGCTTCTTCATGTACTCAGACTGTCTTTTTGAGTAAAAAGGATACCTCTTCTGAGTTTGAAGATGAAACTGCTTCTTCTTAGGAGCTGGTTATAAATGCCTAGAAATTTAAGGGCTGCCCTAGAATGAGTGTGTGTGGTGGTTTTCTTTTTTATTTTTTTTAGCACTTCATCCATTTTTCCAGTAAACAAAAGAAACTCATTAAACAGAATGTCTTCAGTCATCTGCTGGACCTCCACTGGTATCCCAGACAATTGCCGCCAAGTGGAGCAATTGTGGTTGCCATTGCTTGTGCTACAGAGTCTGCATTATCCAAAGCCATCTGAAGGGTCTAGACACCAGACAACAATCACTAAGCCTGGCTTGATACGCTTCTTTGGTAGTTTGTCTATGAATTTAGACATATTGTCCCAAATAGAAAAATCTGGCTACAAGATCCTCATAGTTTGCAATTCTAAATTATAGCCACAAGGTCAAACAAACTTTTCTACCAAATAGATCACTTTTTTATGATCATCATCATCTTTGGGGGAACGCATGGAATGCTCTTGTCTAGAACTTTTTGTTGACTGTAGCCACCACCAAAGATCCTGAGGTGGCATGTGAATAAAAGTAGTATTTCTTCCCCATTCTCTTAGCCAGAAGTGGAATATATGAAGGTGTTTGCCAGAATATTTTTGTGGGCTCTTTGATGGCTTCATTAATTGATAGAGCCACTCTACCAGGGTCTGAGATGTGTACGGTATCCGCTAATTTATGTGGATTTTCCTGTGCTGTTTTCACCTGGATACATAGAAAATTATCCACACTTTTTAACAGTTCCTGGTAGGTCTTACAATCACCAGGAACCAGTCGTGATGATTCTGACATTTGCCTGAGCAGGACAAGACAATGATGTGTTGAGTGGTGATTGTACAGTTTGTCCTGTACAGGTGGATGCCTTATATCCTAGTCAGATGGGTCTGGTAGAGTCAGTATTACATCCAGCACCTGATTGGTACCGAGGTTAGTCCAGGGATCGGTACTGGGCATCTTATGCTGCCTAATGTAAATATGGTAAAGAGATTGGACCCTATATGGGGATATATGATGTAGGATGTGCTGAGCATGAATGCACTGTCATTTTTCTATGAAGCGGAGGTAGCCCCTCCCTCTGAGAAAGTGAGAGGAGATGGCCTCTTTCCTCAGAGGGAGGGAGAATGACAATTGGAGGGGAAGAGGGCAACGGTGGAGGGACAGAGGTATGCAGAGCAGGAGACTGAAAGAGAGAGATTAAAAAAAGGGGGAGGGAGAAAGGTTGGCTAGAGGGACAGGAGGGGCAGGGAAGCCAGAGGGACAGAGAGATGGAGAGGGTGGCCACAGGAGTGGTGGGGGAGGGCAGCCAGAGGGAAACTAGGTCTGAGAGAGACCGCAAGTCGGTGAAGAGATAGAGGTTGAGCAGCACAGACAGACATGTAGAAGAGAGCTCCTTTACTTTAAGGCTGGCTGGTCAACTCAGTTGATGTTTGGTGGTATGTTTCTGAGCATTGGTTCCTGTTTGTTCCTGAGTGTAAGCTCTGGGCATGTCCTATCATTGATTCATGTGGTCCCAGAGATCTGGAACAGGGGAACCAAAAGTCCTTCAGATCCCATGGATCTGGTCTAATGTACGGCCCCATCAAGCAAGCACCACTGGAGTCAAGTCCATCCCTTCAGGAAGTCATGAGAGGCACTTGAGGCTCAAAGCCTGACTTGGGCATTACGCAGTACCCAGTGAGCTATTTCGGGGAAGAGGAACCTTGAACTACAAAACAACAATCTATAAGATAAAGGCTGTGCATACAGAGATAGATATAGATATACATTTCTACGTAGAGGGTTATATTTAGTTAAGTACACTTAATAGTAAGTTATAGTGTGTGTGTGTGCGCATGTACATATACATTTTCAAACCATTATACTTTTTATTATATATTTTTTTCATGTATTTAATGTTATTGTAGGTAGGTGGAATCCAGTTCCATTTGTTCTGGTTTAAATAAAATTTCCATTATGTTATTTTTTTTGACAACCAGTGGTATCTTTGGTAGCATTAAATAACCTTTTATCAGTGTAATATCCACCCAGCTCTCACCTGCTGGGTAAATTATACCACCTCAGTGACAGACCATTACTAAATCTTGGTCAGTGGTTTTTGAATGGGGTGCCCCTCAGATGTATTTCAAATTATAACACAATAACCCTACTCAGACAGGTCTGTTTACACCTGGAAGTGACTGGAATAGACAAGCCGCTGTTCAAGATGCTGGAGGGATGCCTCGGAGTTCCAATATAGCCATTGATAAAGCACCAGATCCCAGTAAAAAGGACCTTATAATATTCTGTCTATAATTCTACTCCTGTAAGACTGTCAGTGCCAAGATCATGATCTCCATGAGGATGGTGAACGTGAACCTCATGATCTTCTATAATAAAATCTGAACATATAAGATTTTACCTCCAACTCCAAAGAGGGGTAGGAGTAATCTGATGGCCACAGAGGTGCAATCCTGGGTGGGTTTAAGGGATCAGAGATTTGGACCAGTTTCCAGTGCTGGTACCAGGGGAAGCATCGGGGGCTTACCCACTGACACTATCACACATGTGCTCTGGAGAGGCATCAAAGACTTCTTAGGAGTTATCAGTACCATAGGCTGCTGCATCAAAATTGGTGCTGAGTGAGCCACAGCTGTAGACGTAGAGAGTACCAGTCCTTGCACTGAAGAAGCAGAGGAGTGGTGAAACATCTACCTTTTGAAATAGTGGTGAGTCTGTCATTGAGATGCAGAAGAGGTCCTTGTCCTCTACATATGCCTGTAGTATCATTAGTACCAAGAATGTCAGATGGATAGCAGCATGCAAGGAAAAACTTGAGGCTTTGTCAGGCCCAGGCAATGGAGTTGGTCTAAAAAAATAAAAAAGCTGGTGCCTGAGTCAATGACTCTTCACTGAGAGTCAAAGTAGTAACAGTGGTATCAAGGACTGCCTAACCTCAGTATTGGATTTACTCCTGGAAGATTCTGCAGGAGATCAAGCCTTCTTTGAGGAAGACTTCCTAGGCTTTGAAGACTGTGCTATGTCAGTTGACGTCTGCCTTTTCAATGGTACTGGGGAGGGAGAATGATGCCTTTTCCTGGGATCCTTCTTTTGAAGGGACTCTGCAATGTCTGGAGATGCACTCCTGGATGGAGTGGTGTCCACATAGCAGTGAACCGAATAGCTGTGCTCAAATAAGGGGCACAGCACAGACTGAATAAGGAAGCACTGGAGCCTTACCTCTCTGGACTTCTGGGTTCTGTGTTTGAAAACACTGCAGATATGGCACTTATTCCTGATGTGACCCTCCCTCAGGCACTTTAGGCAGTGGGAATGAGGATCACTAACTGACAGATTTCCTATAGCCAGAATAGAGCTTAAATCCCAAGGATTTATGCTTGGGCAAACCCTGGTACCAGGCATCGAGGATGCCAGGAACAAATAAAAATCCAAAAAACCCCAAAGTACAAATAGAAAAATTACACACAAGTACTACTCAACTATACACTATAACTGACACTCACAGCTAATTACAAAGTTTAGATAAATTCTGAGAGAAAAAGGAAGAGTTATGTGGCAAGAAACAAAACCCATTCCAACTACCAACCGTGGGCAGTGAGAAGGAACTGTAGGGGAGTCAGGGTGGCCCCACCTTTTATATTTTTGGCTGGGAGAATGAGTTTGTGGAGGGCACATGTGCTGCCTGGATGGGTACCACTATGGAAAAACATACAGGTCTGTCGCATCTTACGTGCATTTAACATGCGCGATTTCAGCTTTATGACAAAAACAAAAAAGAGAAAAATAACAATTTTAATACTGTACCTGTAGTGCGGGCAATTCTGCCCGCCATTACACTCAATGTAATTTTGACTATATGTGATTTTCGCTTTATGCGCTGACTGCGGAAGGTAACCCCAGCGTAAAATGCGACAGACCTGTATCTGACTTTAGTACACAGGGCTTGCACGCACCTGAAGTAGAATGGACATGTGCAAACACTCAAAGAAGCAGCACTGAGGACCCACCCTCTGAAAATAGGCTCAACTTAAGATACCTCAAGTTGGACACTCAAAATTGAAGGCACCCAAAATGACCTCCTGGTGTCTTGTCTTAACGCAAACCTAAAGAACATAATTTTTGATATAGATATATGACTCCTTACATATTACGCATACATACATTTCACAATGATTATTGTGACCAGTGGGCTACAGGTTCTTGTTAGAGACCTCACATGTCACCCTTTGGTGAATTATTATACAGATCTTATTTGATCTGACCTAGGGGATCCCTGTAAAACCTTATGCACCCCCTGTGTTCTCTGCCAGTTGGCATCAAGGGGACCCTGAGTCACAGAAGAATTTTTTATTATTTGTAGTTTGGTAGCACTTAGGTGTCCCAGTCATGTGCATAATAGAAAGATGGTCTCTCCCACAGATTACAATCTAAGTATAATTTTAATTATCTTCTTCCTCCCCATTCCACCTTCCTGCCCCACCAACATTTAATAAAGTGTTTTGTTTTGTTTTGTTTTCCCCTTTTTAAAATATTAGGGGCCATAGCTGCAAAGGAACCAAAACCTATAGTGTCTCCTATATGACTTCTGCAGTCCTCTTCATGCCTCACTTTCAATATTTAAGAAACTGAATTGGGAGCCATAAGCCTTCTTCCTATTCAAGTCTCTAAAGTAAAACTTAAATGAAACATTGCAAGGTATTTACGGAATGGAGCATCTAGGCTGGGAGGTAAAGTGGTGTTCTCCCTCCCTTTGAAATCCTATAGCTAGCACTACTGCTAAATTTTGTGACCTACATCCTGGGCTGAATCCCTAGTAAGCCCAACACAGATAGGAAGGTGCGGGCAAAGATGACTCAGGCACATTTACATACCCTCATTCTGAAGTCGGCAGGAGACTACGTCACTTCCTGGTGAAAAATTGAGCAATCTCAAGTTGCTCATTCCAGCAGCCAGGAACCATCTAGATGCAGTGATATCCTGCCCCTGCCCCCTTTTGCTCCATAAAATCCACTATACAGGGGAAGGGGCTCTGGGAGGAAAGTGGAATAGTAGCTGGCATACAAGGATTCCCCTGGACTGGTCGAATTGTGAATTCATTATCCATATAAAGGAGCCTTAATGGGGTCAAGAACTATCTTAATTAGATACATTATTTGTCACTTATTTGATCAGTTATACACAATACAAAGATTAGAACTGTAATGTGTATACTATCTCACTCTAACTGCTTGCAACTTATTTATATGGCTTTTCTTTTTCAATGATTAAAGCAATACAAATGTGAAGTCCAGAAAAAGAATAGCTTCATTATCAAAGAAGGAACATAGTTTTTGATTCTAAAGATACCTGAAGCTTCCTGATTCATCTTGTAACGTTAGATCCAACATGAATATTCGAAAAAATATATGTTTGTAGTTATTGAAATAACCAGTACTAACTGCCTGCAGCTCTTCTACATCAGCTTTCAGCTTAAAAGCAAAATTTCTAGAAGTAAAGGCTCTAGAAGTCGGTACATCAAAAAATTATAGTTCAGCACCAAGCGGGCAGCATCTGTGCTGAAGCCTACTTTCTGGAAGTATGTACCATACTGTACCAAAAGATGTACTTTTATGAGAAACAGAATTTAGTATAGTGAATTAAATATATTGTCCCTTTTGGGTACAAATAACAAAACATCTACATATACTAGGAAACCCCCCAATAAAGATGTCTTCCCCCTCCCCCAACAAGAATGAGTAAAGTAAAATTTCTGCTGGAAATGTAATCTCTGGTCTTTGCTGAACTCAGTGAGGTGGACATTGCATGGATGCAGAAATTGAAAGCATCAAGTAGTAACAAATCTTTGTCTGTTCATGGGGGATTATATTTGTCCTTGCATTCTATGAGGGAAAAAGAAGAAAACAGCATTCTAAAAGTAAAATTTATATTGGGGAACATAATTATATAAACAGGCTATTCAGAAAAGTGTACCTATCATGTGTGGAAAGTTCAGATGCATAACAAGGATTGTAGAAATGCTAAGATCCCATTATCAGAAAAGCCTGTGTCTGTAATACTAGCAATCTATCTAAATCAAGTTTATGGCTTTTCAGGCTTGGCATACACAATCACATTTTGAACTTCATCACAACTATAAATAAGTAAAAAATGGATCCTTTGTATGCTTGAAGTCCAGAAAAGAATACAAATGAAGAGGACCTTAAAGCAGAGTCCCCAGAGTCAGAAGGAACACAGGAACTGCCACATTGGATCAGACCATGGGTCCATGTACACCATTATCCTGTCCCCATTAGTGACTAGTAGCAAAAATTTCAAAATAAGGTATAAAATCCTCATATGAGTCAACTACGGAAATAGGGGGGAAAGCCTCTTCCTAACCTCAGTTAGTAGTTGGTTGATGCCCTGCAGTATGTGTTAACTCCACTTGTAATTAGTTTTTACCTTATCTAACTAAATTGTGAATATTCTCATTATCCACATAAATGTCTAAGTGGGCAACTGTATCTTCCTCTCCTCTTCTCCAAGATGTTTCTTATCAACACATAAAGGCTGACAGTTACCTTAATATTATGAATGTCAAATGAGTGAAATGCTGTTGCAGATATTCTGCCTGCTGAAATACTGTATAAATCAGTGGTGGGCAAACTATGGCCCGGGGGCCGCATCCGGCCCTCCAGACATTTTAATCCAGCCCTCGAGCTTCTGCCAGGGAGCAGGGTCCAGGACTTGCTCCAGCCAGGGAGTGGGGTCAGGACTTGCCCCACTCCACACGGCTCCCGGAAGCAGCAGCATGTCCCCCCATCCGTCTCCTATGCGCAGGGGCAGCCAGAGGGCTCTGCATGCTGCTCCAGCACCAAGCGCTGGCCCCACAGCTTCCATTGTCTGGGAACCGTGGCCAATGGGAGTTGCAGGGGCGGCGCCTGAGGACAGGGCAGCATGCAGAGGTGCTTGGCCGCACCTTGGTGTAGGAGACAGAAGGGGGAACATGCCGCTGCTTCTGGGAGCTGCTTGAGGTAAGCACCGCCTGGACCCTGCACTCCGACACCCTCCGGTGCCCCAACCCCCTACCCCAGCCCTGATCCCCCTCCCAATCTCCGAACCCCTCGGTCCCAGCCCAGAGTACCCTCCTGTACCCTGAACTCCTCATTTCTGGCCCCACCCCCTCATGCACCCCCAGCCGGAGCTCTCACCCCCTCATGCACCCCAGCCCCCAATGTTGTGAGCATTCATGGCCCGCCATACAATTTCCATACCCAGATATGACCCTCGGGCCAAAATGTTTGCCCACCCCTGGTATAAATGCATGTTTCTTATGTGACATTCATCAAGCATCAGTTTAAGAGTGCCATGTACCTATATATGTATATCTGTAACAACCTCTTCCCACAGATAAAGTGACAAGACTTGGGGAATATCTTTGTTTCCTGTTTTTATAGGTTGCATTTTCTACCTTTGTTCCACTCAGAGGGATGTCTATTGCCATCTGCCATGCCTTGTGGAAATGGAAAGTTCTCCATACATACAGTTCCTGCAGAATTCCATATTGGGTTCATCTATCTATAGGGAAAATCATTTGTCCTGGAATCCGTTTGGGAAGTTGTCTAGGTCTGAAGAGATGATCCTTTGAAAGACCTCAGTGGAAAAGATGCCAACTTTAGTCTGGCCCCTGACTAATTTGGAGAAGGCATGTCTTCTTTCAGCCTCTCTGGCTCTCCCTTCAGTTTATCATATGGTTGCTGGATGGTTTCAGGGGCAAGTCAGTAACTCTGTATGTCCTGTGCATCAAGGCTTACAGATCCTGTTATAGGCGGGAAAGGACCTGTTCTTCGCTGACCTTTGGACCCCATTGTCTGCTCTCTCCTTTCCCTGAGAATGATTTGGTTAGGCAGAATTTGATTTTTTTAAAAATTCAATGGATAACCTCAATGTTTTAAGATTGTTTTTAGATGTTTAGCTATTTAAATTTTCACAATTGTGGGAAGTTACAGAGGAGACAGATACTGTGGGGTGGGGGTGGGGGTCAGACAATAATTACTTAATGACAGAAGATGTTAAGATTCAGAAAGTTTAAGCTTCATACCTGTTAAAACACCATCCATTTTATGTCAAAATATTCAAAGTGAGTATTTTTAAACCAAACTGTACTAAGTTCTCAAGAAGCATTTTTCCTACTTTGCCTGTTTGTGAATTTTTATTATTAGCAACAGTTAGCGTGTATACAACATAGTCTGAAATCAACATTTACTGATAGTTACCAATAAAAATCGAATCCTTCCAAGCTTACTTATGACGTATAGATCCAACAAAGTTAGGTGCTATACCTATACTTCCCTAATATTGCCCTCTTTATCTCTAGCTCTCCAGTTTTTAAATCTTGGTGTAACTGTTAATCCTTCCAACAACCTTCCCCCGGTCACTCCCAGACCTTACCTTTATTCTGATTCTCTTCTTTCTTCCCTATAACAACCCGAAACACTCAGTAAATGTTGTCTATTTCTCTCACACTCTGATATACAGTGGGAAGGGGGGAAGAGGCATACTTCACATGCTGTCAGTTTTATGGGTTCACAGAATGCAAAGCTGTCAAAGCAGGGCTGCCTTTTTAGCACCTTAACCTGTGCCTCTGGGCTTAATCATACGTCTGACTTGACTGACTTCTGAGTACTTGAAGCGACCTTTGAGCATTGCAGTCCCTTCTGAAAACAGTGCTTGGGCACTTATCCCAAACACTGAATACTTCTGCCCTTTTGGAGCATTCTGCTAAATTAGATAGGTGCAAACACCAGTTTTGAAAAACCTTTAGGTGCTCAGCTTCTTCATGATCCCCTGGTTAGGTGCCCAAACTTTTGAACAGTTTGGCTGCTGTGTATATGTACTTAAAAACACATGGATAAATGGAAATGTTATGAATTTAAATTGTTCCTATTATTTCTCAGTGACAAGCTCTGATAAATATCTTCTTCATTTCAACAACAAAGGGTATGTCTACACTTGGAGCTGGGGATGGGATTCCCCACTTAAGCAGACATACTCAGGCTTGCTTTCATCCAGCTAGCATGCCAAAAAACAGTAGAGTACTGCAGTATCATGAGCAGAGGCTCAGGCTAGCTACCCAAATACGTACCCAGGAGGTCTGGGCACATTTGTACTTGGGATGGCTAGTCCCTCCTGCCACTTGCCCTGCCCATGCTACCACAGTTACACTGCTGTTTTTGGCATGCTAGCTCGATGACAGCTAGTGCAAGTAGGTCTTCTCAAGCTGGGAATCACACCCCGACCACCAAGTGTACTTGTAACCCACATACCTCCTGTCCCCTCTAGTGGCACTGAGACCACTTCAAGATTAAGGAGTCTGCTCTCCAGCCTTAGTTAAGGGCCATGTGGCTTTTAGCTCATGCAATAGAGGCTCATGCATTTAGCTCCAGCAATCCCAGGTTCGATCCTGCCTGCCAACAACTGGGGTTTGTCGGTGTTACATACACATACCCAATGAGGTTCCATCAGAAATTATTTTCTTTCAGAACTGAAATACACACCATAAAAAAGATAACAGGTGAGTAACTTATAATACACTTACTCTGTGTGCTATTTCCAACAGCATTAAAAATGGCACTGTCTAAAACATATACCATATCATAAGACTCTGTTATGGTGATGTCTCTTTCTAGACCACCATTTTCTTTCTAACTGTTTTCCATTTACTTCAGAATCACTATGAGGGACATTTAAGAAATACACATGTGATTTAAATTTATCAGTGACATCTACTTTTGGTGTCAATACATAAACCACTATTTTGTAGAAAACTGTATATTTAATGCAGCAAAGAGTCTTGTGGCACCTTATAAACTAACAGACGTATAGGAGCATGAGCTTTCGT